>NC_141878.1:97631136-97784772 GCF_056163025.1 Triticum urartu | reverse complement strand
GAAACTTTATGCCCCAAGACAATACCTTCATTAACCATAAAGTGGCACTTTTCCCAATTCAAGACAAGATTAGTTTCTTCACATCTCTGCAAAACTCGATCAAGGTTCCTCAAGCAATCACCAAAAGAAGATCCATAGATGGAGAAATCGTCCATGAAAACCTCACAAATATTTTCACAAAAGTCAGAGAATATAGCCATCATGCATCTTTGAAAGTTAGTAGGTGCATTACATAAACAAAAAGGCATATGTCTATAAGCAAAAGTACCAAAAGGGCAAGTAAAAGTAGTCTTTGATTGATCTTTGGCTGACAAAGGTATTTGAGAGAAACCAGAATAACCATCTAGAAAGCAAAAAATGTGTATGTTTGGATAATCTTTCTAGCATTTGATCGATAAAAGGTAAGGGGTAATGATCCTTTTTAGTGGCCTTAATTAATTTGCAAAAATCAATTACCATCCTATAACCTGTAATAATTCTTTGAGGAATCAATTCATCTTTATCATTAGGAACGATAGTAATACCTCCCTTCTTAGCGACACAATGGACAGGACTTACCCACTAACTATCAGCAACGGGATAGATTATACCTACCTCAAGGAGCTTTAATATTTCCTTTCTTGCCACTTCTTTCATTTTAGGGTTCAGCCGTCGTTGATGATCACGAACTGGTTTAGCATCTTCTTCCAAATTTATTTTATGTTGACATAGAGTGGGACTAATGCCCTTAAGATCATCAAGAGTATACCCAATAGCAGCACGGTGCTTCTTCAGAGTTTTCAATAATCTCTCTTCCTCATGCTCTGAAAGGTTAGCACTAATAATAACAGGATATATCCTTTTCTCATCAAGATAAGCATATTTAAGAGTATCAGGCAACGGTATAAGCTCAAACATGGGATCACCCTTGGGTGGAGGAGGATCCCCTAGGAGTTCAACCGGAAAATTGTGTTTCAGAATAGGTTCCTGTTGAAAGAATACTTCATCTATTTCCCTTCTTTCATTCATAAACATGTCATTTTCATGGTCTAGCAAATATTGTTCTAAAGGATCACTAGGAGGTACGGCAATAGAAGCAATACCAATAATTTCATCCTTACTAGGTAATTCTTCTTCACTATGTTGTCTACTAAATTTAGAGAAATTAAATTCATGAGTCATATCATCTAAACCGATAGTAACAACATCCCTTTTGCAATCTATGGTAGCATTAACAGTTTTTACGAAGGGTCTACCAAATATAATGGGACAAAAGCTATCTTGTGGGGAACCAAGTACAAGAAAATTAGCAGGATATTTAGTTTTCCCACACAAGACTTCAACATCTCTAACAATTCCCATTGGTGAAATAGTATCTCTATTGGCAAGTTTAATTGTGACATCAATCTCTTCCATCTCAGCAGGTGCAATATCACGCATAATTTCTTTGTATAAGGAGTAAGGTATTGCACTAGCACTAGCACCCATATCACATAAGCCATGATAACAATGATCTCCTATTTTAACAAAAATAACAGGAATGCCTACCACAAGTCTGTTTTTATCTTTAGCACAAGGTTTAGCAATTATTACAGTCTCATCAAGGAAATGAATAACATGCCCATCAATATTATCAGACAAGAGATCTTTAACAATAGCAATATCAGGTTCAACTTTAATTTGCTCATGAGGTGTATAAGTTTTAATATTGATTTTACGAACCATAGTTGAAGCTTTAGCATGATCCTTTATCCTAATAGGAAAAGGTGGTTTCTCAACATAAGAAGTAGGAACAATAGGAACATTATAAGTGATAGTCTTTTCTTCAACTTTAATAGGTGCAACTACTTTTACTTCTATGGGAGGATGATATTTAAACCACTTCTCCTTAGGGAGGTCAACATAAGCAGCAAAAGATTCACAGAAAGAAGCTACTATCTCAGAGTCGAGTCCATATTTAGTGCTAAATTTACGAAAAACATCGGTACCCATAAAAGATTTAACACAATCAAACTTAGGTGTCATACCCGACTCCTTACCTTCGTCGAGGTCCCAATATTCAGAGTTGCGTTTAATTCTTTCCAATAAATCCTATTTGAATTCAATAGTCTTCATCATAAAAGAGCCAGCACAAGAAGTATCGAGCATGGTGCGACTGCTATCAGAAAGCCGAGCATATAAATTTTGAATAATCATTTCTCTTGAGAGCTCATGATTGGGTCATGAATATAACATTGATTTAAGCCTCCCCCAAGCTTGAGCGATGCTTTCTCCTTCGCGAGGCCAAAAATTATATATATATATATATATATATATATATATAATTGCAATCACGATGAACAAGATGCATAGGATAAAACTTCTGATGAAATTCCAATTTCAATCGTTTGTAATTCCATGACCCCGTATCATCACATAGCCTATACCATGTCGATGCATCTCCCTTCAAAGATAAAGGGAAGACCTTCTTCTTAGCAACATCTCTGGGTACACCTGCAAGCTTAAATAATCCACAAACCTCATCCACAAATATTAGGTGCTCATCAGGATGCCTTGTTCCATCTCCTACAAAAGGATTAGCTAGCAGTTTTTCTATCATACCCGAGGGAATTTCAAAGCAGACATTTTCATTTTTAGTAGGTTCAGTAGGTTGAGGAGCAACTCTTTGCTCTACTGGTCGGGGTGAAGATACCCCGAACAAGCCCCTCAGAGGATTACTTTCCATAGTAACAAGTGACGGTAAATTTCAGCACGCTATATAAATTTTTCCTTACCAAATTGCACCTACCAAAGGCACTTCACTCCCCGGCAACGGCGCCAGAAAAGAGTCTTGATGACCCACAAGTATAGGGGATCTATCGTAGTCCTTTCGGTAAGTAAGAGTGTCGAACCCAACAAGGAGCAAAAGGAAATGATAAGCGGTTTCCAGCAAGGTTTTATCTGCAAGTACTGAAATAAGTGGTAACAGATAGTTTTATGATAGGATAATTTGTAACGAGAAACAAGTAACAAAAGTAAATAAAGTGCAGCAAGGTGGACCAATCCTTTTTGTAGCAAAGGACAAGCCTGGACAAACTCTTATATAGAGAAAAGCGCTCCCGAGGACACATGGGAATATCGTCAAGCTAGTTTTCATCACGTTCATATGATTCACGTTCGGTACTTTGATAATTTGGTATGTGAGTGGACCGGTGCTTGGGTACTGTCCTTACTTGGACAAGCATCCCACTTATGATTAACCTCTATTGCAAGCATCCGCAACTACAACAAAAGTATTAAGGATTTAAGGTAAACCTAACCTTAGCATGAAACATATGGATCCAAATCAGCCCCTTACGAAGCAACGCATAAACTAGGGTTTAAGCTTCTGTCACTCTAGCAACCCATCATCTACTTATTACTTCCCAATGCCTTCCTCTAGGCCCAAATGATGGTGGAGTGTCATGTAGTCGACGTTCACATAACACCACTAGAGGAGAGACAACATACATCTCATCAAAATATCAAACGAATACCAAATTCACATGACTACTAATAGCAAGACTTCTCCCATGTCCTCAGGAACAAACGTAACTACTCACAAAGCATATTCATGTTCATAATCAGAGGGGTATTAATATGCGTATAGGATCTGAACATATGATCTTCCACCAAATAAACCAACTAGCATCAACTACAAGGAGTAATTAACACTAGTAGCAACCTACTAGTACCAATCCCGGACTTGGAGAGAAGAATTGGATACAAGAGATGAACTAGGGTTTTGAGAGGAGATGGTGCTGATGAAGATGTTGATGGAGATTGCCCTCTCCCGATGAGAGGAGCGTTGATGATGACGATGGCGATGATTTCCCCCTCCCGGAGGGAAGTTCCCCTAGCAGAACAGCTCCGCCAGAGCCCTAGATTGGTTCCGCCTCGTGGCGGTGGAGTTTCGTCTGAGAAGATGGCTTATGATTTTTTCCTCATCGAAAGACTTCATATAGCAGAAGAAGGCCACCAGAGGGCCACCAGGGGGCCCACGAGGTAGGAGGGCGCGCCCAGGGGGTAGGGCGCGCCCCCACCCTCGTGGGAAGGGTGTGGCCCCCCTGGTGAACTTCTTGCGCTCAGTATTTTTTATATATTCTGAAAACGTCTTCCGTGAAGTTTCATGACTTTTGGAGCTGTGCAGAATAGGTCTCTAATATTTGCTCCTCTTCCAGCCCAAAATCCCAGCTGCCGGCATTCTCCCGCTTTATGTAAACCTTGTAAAATAAGAGAGAATAGGCATAAGTATTGTGACATAATGTGTAATAACAACCCATAATGCAATAAATATCGATATAAAAGCATGATGCAAAATGGACGTATCAGGGTGCATGCTTAGGTCCCATGCAAGAAATGGGAATGAATGGCAAACACCCTGCCATGGTCACTCGGCCGCAAACATTGAGATACCTGGTTTTAAAATTCTAGTAAATCGAAAGCTCGTCCGAAATTCATGAAACTTGGCATGCTATCATGGAGCGGCATGAACATGTCGTGGTAAATTTTTTGTCCCATTTGGGGTAGGTCTGGGGATATGATTCTCACAAACCAGAGCTTCTCACAACAAACCGAATGGTTTCGGTAGGGAACGTCCCACCTTTGGGGATGAAATGATATCCATTGCCTCTTATTGCTTTCAATTTTTTTCTCGTGTCAACATAGAACAACAGGAGTGTTGTGTCAATTTTTGGGATTTTTCGGGGTTCGTTTGGATATTTTTATGCATTAATTGAGTTTTCAATGCATTTATGTGCATAATTCAAATTTGAACTACATGCACATGCTCTAATGCATATAAATTGGTTGAAAAATCAAATATGTGTCCTTGGGTGCATGCTTAGGTCCCATGCAAGAAATGGGAATGAATATCAAACACCCTGCCATGGTCACTCGGCCGCAAACAGAGATACCTGCTTTTTAAATTCTAGTAAATCCAAAGCTCATCCGAAATTCATTAAACTTGGCATACTATCATGGAGCGACATTGATTGCTCTCTGACTATAGCGCCAAAAAAGCTCCTGTCTGCTAGGACTACATCGGTATTTCCCCAGAGAGGAAGGGATGATGCAGCACGGTGACGGTAGGTATTTCCCTCAGTGAAGAAACCAAGGTTATCGAACCAGTAGGAGAACCAAGCAACATAATGTAAACAACACCTGCACACAAATAACAACACCTCGCAACCCGACGTGTTAAAGGGGTTGTCAATCCCTTTCGGGTCACGATGCCAGAAAATTGTAGTAGATTGCAATAATAGATCACAAATAAAATAAAGTGCAGCAAAGTATTTTTATATTTTTGGTTTAATAGATCTGAATAAAAATGCAAAGGAAAAGTAGATCACAAGCAAATATATGAGGAAGAACACCCGGGGGCCGTAGGTTTCACTAGTGGCTTCTCTTGAGAAAGATAGCAAATGGTGGGTAAACAAATTACTGTTGGGCAATTGATAGAACCTCAAATAATTATGACGATATCCAGGCAATGATCATTACATAGGCAGCACATCCAAGATTAGTAGACTGACTCCTGCCTCCATCTACTACTATTACTCCACACATCGACCGCTATATATCCGGCATGCATCTAGTGTATTAAGTTAATGGAAAATGGAGTAATGCAATAAGAACGATGACATGATGTAGACAAGATCCGTTTATATATCCTGTCTTTTTATCCTTAGTAGCAACGATACATACATGTCGGTTCCCTTTCTGTCACTAGGATCAAGCACCGTAAGATCAAACCCACTACCTGGCACATCTTCCCATTGCAAGATAAATAGATCAAGTTAGCCAAACAAAACCCAAATATCCAAGAAGAAATATGAGGCTGTAAGATATCATGCATCTAAGAGATCAAAGAAACTCAAATATCTTTCATGGATATAAAAATATATGACCGATCATAAACTCAAAGTTCATCAGATCCCAACAAACACACCACAAAAGAGTTACATCATATGGATCTCCAAGAGACCATTGTATTGAGAAACAAGAGAGAGAGAGAGAGAGAGAGAGAGATGAAGCCATCTAGCTACTTACTACGGACCCAAAGGTCTACAAAGAACTACTCATGCATCATCGGAGAGGCACCAATGGAGGTGGTGAACCCCATCCGAGATGGTGTCAAGATTGGATCTGGTGGTTCTGGACTCTGCGGCGGCTAGATGAATATTTTGTCGACTCCCCTAGGGTTTTGGGAATATTTGGGTATTTATAGAGCAAAGAGGCGGTCCGAGGGGCACCCGAGGTGGGCACAACCCACCGGGACGCGCATGGGCCTCCTGGCGCGCCCTGGTGGGTTATCCCCTCCTCGGGACTCCCCCTAGGTGCTACCAGGGCCCAACATGTTCCTTCTGGTCCATAAAAAATCTCCATAAAGTTTCATGGCATTTGGACTCCGTCTGATATTGATTTTCTGTGATGTAAAAAACACGGAAAAACAGGAACTGGCACTTGGCACTATGTCAATAGGTTAGTACCAAAAATGATATAAATTGACTATAAAATGGTTATAAAACATCCAAGATTGATAATACAACAACATGGAACAATAAAAAATTATAGATACGTTGGAGACGTATCATGCATCAACATGCCGTGGTAAATTTTTGTCCCATTTGGGGCAGGTTTGGGGTTATGCTTCTCACAAACCAAAGCTTCTCACAACAAGCGTGATGGTTTCGATAAGGAACGTCCCACCTCTGGGGATGAAACGATATCCATTGCCTCTTATTGCTTTCAAATTTTTTCTCATGTCAACATAGAACAACAGGAGTGTTGTGTCAATTTTTGGGATTTTTCAGGGTTTGTTTGGACATTTTTATGCATTAATTGAGTTTTCAATGCATTTATGTGCATAATTCAAATTTGAACTACATGCACATGCTCTAATGCATATAAATTGGTTGAAAATTCAAATATGTGTCCATGGGTGCATGCTTAGGCCCCATGCAAGAAATTGGAATGAATTTCAAACACCGGGGCACCGTTGATTGCCGGCAAAACGTTGAGATACTTTGTTTTTAAATTCTAGTAAATCCAAAACTCGTCTGGAATTCATGAAACTTGGCTTGCTTTCATGTAATGGCACCCGACATGCTGTGGTATTTTTCGTGTCCATTTTGAGAGAAGGCTCACTCGAGTAACAACCAACAAAGGCATTTTGAAAAAATAGCTGCCACTTTAATATCTCAAATGATTGTATAATTCAAATCGTGTGCATTCTGTTAACCATTCACGTGACGCCACGTGTCTTCATTTTAATGGCCATAGGAGGTGCCGTGTGAACAGCTGCTTGACCTTGACTGAACGGGAGGTTTGCGAGCGGAGTCCGGTGCGCAGGCTGACCGAGAGGTGTGCAAGCTGTCCTCCAATGCGTAGGCTCGCCGGGAAGCATGCAAGCTGTACGCTGTGCAGGCTCACTGGAAAGCGAGCCATTTGACTTCCATGGCCGCCCGCCTTCCTCTCCATTAATGGTGCCCGAGCCACTGTTTAATACGGGCAGCCTCACTGTTCACCTCCCATTCCCCTCCCTCCCACAGACCTCCACCAACGCCATGGCGCAAAATGATCATCTGCCACTAGTCTTCAAGTTTAGTGAAGTTGACTCCGAGCCAGAGGAGATAGAATATAAGGAGGAATGAGGCCACATGGACATGGCCCAGAACAAGCTGGCCGCCACGGTTGCTGCCCCCACTCCCGTCCCAGCTCCCATCCCCGCGCCCGCGCCAGCGACCATCCCCGTAGCATTGACGGGCTGGTTGCCGAGCACTATCGCAGAGCTCGAAGCCATGGGCGTTAGCGAGGTCTCCGCGGACCCGCGCGAGCTCGTGTATATGCCAGCGCCCGTGCCCGTGCGCGCCCCTCCACCCACCGTGGCACCGGCCCCTATGCGTATGGCTGCACCTGCCAAGCCCATGCCCCTGCCCGTGCGTGCCCCTCCACCCACCGCGGTGCCAATCCCCGTGCGTTTGGCTGCACCCGCCGCGCCCGTGCCGTGCCCGTGCGCGTGCCCCCCTCAGCGGCATGGGACGCTGCCATAGACCGCTACCTCTCAGCGGCACCAGTTGCCGTCCTCTCGCGCCCCTCCCATCGATCGTGCGACGACATGATTTTTGATTTACAAGTGAAGAACATTTTGTGCTGCCTTGAAGACTTCAACAACGGTGTCCCAGAGGACGACAACGACAACGACGGCGCGGCACGCCGCCTTCGTCGCCGCCAGAAATAGTTTTTTGGGGTTTAATACTGTATCTCGAATTCTCGATCATATGAATATAAATTCGCAGTGTGACTGAATGAAAGATATGGTTTGAACGAACTTGCATTTTTCTCTCTTAATGTACAGATTTATCAAATGATTTTCTTTTGGAAAAACGTCAATGGTTTTTAAATATAGAACACTCATTGCAAACGTTTTAGTTAGAACACCCGTATGCAAACTGACAGCTTCCCTAGGAAGCCAAGGGAAAATGTGCCGAGCAGGATTTCTGCATCCCTTCAACGCAAACGGTTGTTTTGCATGACTCGTGTGCAACCACGTAGAAACAATTGGGTAAGATTTGCATCTATCATTTTGGGTATGTTGCCATTTGTCAAACTAGAAAGATTTACATTTGTTTATCTAGTAACATTTCCATCTGTCAACCTTGTAACACTGCGATTTGTTAAAATATGCAGCTAAAAATCACTAGCACTATCTTATTTTTGCAACTAAAATCACTAGCACTATTCATATGGACACCACTAGCAAGCGTGAGTTGATGGACGGATATGCAAATGTACCATTGATTACATACAACAAGTCATCAACCCACAACGACAACGAGGATACACGTTGGATTATAGATCATTTCAAACAAAAAATTCTAGTAAAGTAAAGTTTTTCTCACACAACAAATAACAAAGCGATGAAATGAACTTCAGCTCAACCACTCGTCGGCGTTGGAAACGCTTGCTTTGAACCAGAAGTGATTCTCTAGGAAGGGCCAGCTACTGTCAATCTCGAGACCAATGCAAGACTGATCATCCAGGCTGAAGCGGGCTATGTCAGGACCCATAGTGCGATGGTAGGGAAGCATAGCAATGATTGAGGTATAGATACAGTTGCTTCTCATAAATGGTAGTAACGTTGTATCAACAGCAGCTGGATCGCCTTTCACCATCATTGGATAGTTTTGTCCAAGGAAGAGCGAGTTTCCTCCAAGACTTTCAATACTGAACCAGGGGAATGTGTTGGTGCTAGTACACTAGTATCCATCCCGAATACCCTGCAACGGATGTTGGAATAGGTCCGGAGAGTGCGACCATGCGAGAAAACACCTGCTTCCTTAGTAACACCATGTATACAGACAAGAAGAGGTGATCCATCGAAATAAGTTGCCAGGCACCACTGAGTATATGGGTCCTACTCGTCCTCATGCTCGTGATCATCAGCATCATCATCTCCCCCTTGGTTATAAAATATTTCAAGTATAGGTGGTGGAATGTTCATAAGACCTTGGAAACACAAGAAGGTTAATTAATTAGTAAAGGGAAACTAGCTAATCTGCATGCATGTGGATGAAACAATTATAATTACAGTGGAAGATAAACGTACCGAAAGCATGATGATTCCATGCAAAAATAGTGCCACGAGTGGTGGCAACAAACACAAGACCCTCGTATTGAATTGCATCATAGTACTCATCCGTGTACAAAAATTGATTTTTGAGCAATATCCATCGAGGAATGGAAGTAAGGAAGGTAACAAGCTTGTCGAAGATAGAAACAACTTCATAGTTCGTGTAATCCCAAGAGCGGTTGGGAACTCGACAAATTGCTATCTTTCGAAGATGACAGTTACCATGATCGTATTTGAACTCACGTAGATTATCTGTGTGCTCAACCTCTGGGCAGTCTGAGATTTTTGGAAGTGGAACCCGGTGAAGAGTGTACACATTCACAAGTTCCCACTTGCAGTTGTACCCAATATAAACAACCCAATCTTCATTTGCGCATGCCCAAGCCTTGCCCTCAAGCGATGGCATCTTAACATCACACGTATCATTATCAAGCGGCATCAACTTGCACAAGGCGAGGCTTCCCTCGTCCCCGCACCAGTCAGCAGGGTCATGGCGAAGAAGATAGGGGAGACCAAACTGCTCCTGGACCCTTGGGTTGCTTGTAATGATGTTATTAGTTGAGTCAAGAATGGTCTTGAATGAACCTGCCATGCTAGCCGAGGTGATGATGTCGCACCGATCAATGAGTTCCTCCACCACGTCATCTTTCAGATCAGGGCAAGAATAACGGGGTCGTTTTCGGCCTGTTCTCTCCATGGAGAAGATGATCGAACAATGGCAGAAGGAAGGGTGAAGGCAAATGGAGGGAGGAAGAGCATGCGACAGGAGTTCCAAATCGAGAGGGAAAGGCAAAGAGGCAGTGGACGGCTGCCACGGTACAAGAAGAGGCTAGTGGGGAGCGAACGGTTGCCACAGAGGTCACACACAGACGACAAGGCCGAGTGAACCGCATGCCATATATCGCACTCACCTTGATCTGGATGACCGTTTCTTTTGTGTTTCCTAATCACAAACAGTTCATCCGAGTGAATCATATGATGTACATCGCACACACCTTCATCTGGCTGACCGCTTCTGTTCTCTTGTCTCAACACAAATAGTTCATCCGAGTGAGCCGCATGCCGAATATCACACACACCTTGATCTGGCTGACCGTTTCTTTTGTGTTGCCTAATCACAAATAGTTCATCCGAGTGAACCGTATGCTATATATCGCACACGCCTCCATCTGGTTGACCGTTTCTTTCATTCCTCCTCATCCCAAATAGTTAATTGAACTGAACCATATGCCCTGCATCGCACACGCAACTAAAATCCGAACCGTGTTTGATGCATCCGTCATCGCAAACATTTTGCACCTTTTTTGACGAGTTTTTTTACACCACCGTTTGCGAGTATTGCATTGCACACAGTTTCGTTGAAGGGTCTCTGATTGTAGTGTCGCGTTAGCAGCATCCTGCAGTAGTGATAGAGAGAAAATGAAAGTCATTCCTTATGCCTCAGCCATAGGTTCTATCATGTATGCAATGCTATGTACCAAACCTGATGTGTGCCTTGCTATAAGTTTAGCAGGGATGTACCAAAGTAATCCAGGAGTGGATCACTGGACAATAGTCAAGAACATCCTAAAATACCTGAAAAGGACTAAGGATATGCTTCTCGTTTATGGAGGTGACAAAGAGCTTGTCGTAAATGGTTACGTCGATGCAAGCTTTGACACTGATCCGGATGACTCTAAGTCACAAACCAGATATGTATTTATATTGAATGGTGGAGCTGTAAGTTGGTGCACTTCTAAGCGGAGCATCGTGGCGGGATCTACGTGTGAAGCGGAGTACATAGCTGCTTCGGAAGCAGCAAATGAAGGAGTTTGGATGAAGGAGTTCATATCCGATCTAGGTGTAATACCTAGTACACCGGGTCCAATGAAAACCTTTTGTGACAATACTAGAGCAATTGCCTTGGCGAAGGAATCCAAATTTCATAAGAGAACCAAACACATCAAGAGACGCTTCAATTCCATCTGCGATCAAGTCAAGGAGGGAGACATAGAGATTTGCAAGAAACATACGGATCTGAATGTTGCAGACCCGTTGACTAAGCCTCTCTCACAAGACTCCATGGGTGTTAGAACCATTACTATGTAATCTAGATTATTGACTCTAGTGCAAGTGGGAGTGTCGGTGTCAAAACCGGCGGATCGCGGGTAGGGGGTCCCGAACTGTGCGTCTAAGGCGGATGGTAACAGGAGGCAGGGGCATCATGTTTCCCCAGGTTCGGGCCCTCTTGATGGAGATAATACCCCACGTCCTGCAATTGATTGTTCTTGATGATATGAGTATTACAAGAGTTGATCTACCACGAGATCGTAGAGGCTAAACCCTAGAAGCTAGCCTATGGTATGATTGTATGTTTTCCTACGGACTAAACCCTTCGGTTTATATAGACACCGGAGGGGCTAGGGTTACACAGAGTCGGTTACAAGGGAGGAGATCTACATATCCATATTGCCTAGCTTGCCTTCTGATAACCCACAAGTATAGGGGATCGCAACAGTTTTCGAGGGTAAAGTATTCAACCCAAATTTATTGATTCAACGCAAGGGGAGCCAAAGAATACTCTCAAGTATTAGCAGCTGAGTTGTCAATTCAACCACACCTGGAAACTTAATATCTGCAGCAAAGTGTTTAGTAGCAAAGTAATATGATAGTAGTGATAACGCTAACAAAAGGTAACGGTAGTAAAAGCAATGTTTTTGGTATTTTGTAGTGATGATAGTAATAGCAACGGGAAAGTAAATAAGCGAAGAACAATATATGGAAAGCTCATAGGCAATGGATCGGTGATGGAGAATTATGCCGGAGGCGGTTCATCATGTAACAGTCATAACCTAGGGTGACACAGAACTAGCTCCAGTTCATTGTATAATGTAGGCATGTATTCCGAATATAGTCATACGTGCTTATGGAAAAGAACTTGCATATCATCTTTTGTCCTACCCTCCCGTGGCAGCGGGGTCCTTATGGAAACTAAGGGATATTAAGGCCTCCTTTTAATAGAGAACCGGAACAAAGCATTAACACATAGTGAATACATGAACTCCTCAAACTACGGTCATCACCGGTAAGTATCCCGATTATTGTCACTTCGGGGTTAACGGATCATAACAAATAATAGGTGACTATAGACTTGCAAGATAGAATCAAGAACACTCATATATTGATGAAAACATAATAGGTTCAGATCTGAAATCATGGCACTCGGGCCCTAGTGACAAGCATTAAGCATAGCAAAGTCATAGCAACATCAATCTCAGAACATAGTGGACACTAGGGATCAAACCCTAACAAAACTAACTCGATTACATGATAGATCCCATCCAACCCATCACCGTCCAGCAAGCCTACGATGGAATTACTCACGCATGGTGGTGAGCATCATGAAATTGGTGATGGAGGATGGTTGATGATGACGATGGCGACGGATTCCCCTCTCCAGAGCCCCGAACGGACTCCAGATCAGCCCTCCCGAGAGGTTTTAGGGCTTGGCGGCGGCTCCGTATCGTAAAACGCGATGATTTCTTCTCTCTGATTTTTTTCTCATCGAAACCCAATATATGGAGGTGGAGTTGGAGTCGGAGACGCAACAGGGGGGCCATGAGGTAGGGGGCGCGTCCCCCACCCTCGTGGCAAGGTGGTGGGCCCCCTGGCCTTCATCTTTGGCAGGTATTTTTCTTATTTTCTGAAAAGTGGCTCCGTGAAGTTTTAGGTCATTCCGAGAACGTTTGCTCCTGCACATAAATAACACCATGGTAATTCTGCTGAAAACAGCGTCAGTCCGGGTTAGTTCCATTCAAATCATGCAAGTTAGAGTCCAAAAGAAGGGCAAAAGTGTTTGGAAAAGTAGATACGTTGGAGACGTATCAACTCCCCCAAGCTTAAACCTTTGCTTGTCCTCAAGCAATTCAGCTGACAAACTGAAAGTGATAAAGAAAAACTTTTACAAACTCTGTTTGCTCTTGTTGTTGTAAATATGTAAAGCAAGCATTCAAGTTTTCAGCAAAGATTATAACTAACCATATTCACAATAACGCATAGATCTCAAGTTTACTCATATCAATAGCATAATCAACTAGCGAGCCATAATAATAAATCTCGGATGACAACACTTTCTCAAAACAATCATAATATGATATAACAAGATGGTATCTCGCTAGCCCTTTCTGAGACCGCAAAACATAAATGCAGAGCACCTTTAAAGACCAAGGACTGACTAGACATTGTAATTCATGGTAAAAGAGATCCAGTCAAGTCATACTCAATGTAAACTAACAGTAATGAATGCAAATGACAGTGGTGCTCTCCAACTGGTGCTATTTAATAAGAGGATGATGACTCAGCATAAAAGTAAATAGATGGGCCCTTCGTAGAGGGAAGCGGGGATTTGTAGAGGTGCCAGAGCTCGGTTTTGAAACAGAGGTGAATAATATTTTGAGCGGTATACTTCATTGTCAACATAACAACCAAGAGATGGCGATATCTTCCATGATACACACATTATAGGTGGTTCCCAAACAGAATGGTAAAGTTTATACTCCCCCTTCCACCAACAAGCATCAATCCATGGCTTGCTCGAAACAACGAGTGCCTCCAACTAACAAGAGTCCCATGGGGAGTTTTGTTTGCAATTAATTTGATTTGGTTTGCATAAAGCATGGGACTGGGCATCCCGATGACCAGCCATTTATCTCGTGAGTGAGGAGCGGAGTCCACTCCTCTTGAGAATAACCCGCCTAACATGGAAGATACAGACATCCCTAGTTGATACATGAGCTATTCGAGCATACAAAATAGGATATTTATTTGAAGGTTTAGAGTTTGGCACATACAAATTTACTTGGAATGGCAGGTAGATACCGTATATAGGTAGGTATAGTGGACTCATGTGGAATAACTTTGGGGTTTAAGGGATTGGATGCACAAGCAGTATTCCCACTTAGTACAGGTGAAGGCTAGCAAAAGACTGGGGAGCGACCAGCTAGAGAGCAACAACAGTCATGAACATGCATTAAAATTAATCAACATCAAATGCAAGCATGAGTAGGATATAATCCACCATGAACATAAATATCGTGAAGGCTATGTTGATTTTGTTTCAACTACATGCGTAAACATGTGCCAAGTCAAGTCACTTAAATCATTCAGAGGAGGATACCACCCTATCATACCACATCATAACCATTTCAATAGCATGTTGGCACGCAAGGTAAACCATTATAACTCATAGCTAATCAAGCATGGCACAAGAAACTATGATCTCTAATTGTCATTGCAAACATGTTTATTCATAATAGGCTGAATCGGGAACGATGAACTAATCATATTTACAAAAAAAAGAGGTCGAGTTCATACCAGCTTTTCTCATCTCAGCCAGTCCATCATATATCATCATAATTGCCTTTCACTTGCACGACCGAACGATGTGAATAATAATAATAGTGCACGTGCATTGGACTAAGCTGGAATCTGCAAGCATCCAATAAACAGGAGAAGACAAGGTAATACGGGTTCTTTTGTTAGATCAACAATAATGCATATAAGAGCCACTTCAACAATTTAATTATGGTCTTCTCCTATCGACCCCCAAAGAAAAGAAATAAAACTATTTACACGGGAAAGCTCCCAACAAGCAAAAGAAGAATAGGAAATCTTTTGGGGTTTTCTTTTTAATTACTACTACAAGCATGGAAATTAAACTGATTAAAAGCTATAACTAATTTTTTTGGTTTTTCTTAAGGTTTATTAAACACACAAGAAGAAAGCATAAAAAGAAAAATAAACTAGCATGGATGATACAATGAAAAAGGATGAGCACCGACATCTAGCAATGAGTGTGTGAACATAAATGTAATGTCGGCGGGAAATACGTACTCCCCCAAGCTTAGGATTTTGGCCTAAGTTGGTCTATGGCCATCGCTGGCCTGGCGGATATCCATAATAGTAGTTGGGGTCGTACTGAGATGAAGAAGAGGAAGACTCAGCTTGCCACTGGCTGACAATCATCTCCGGATCCCACTGGTAATTAGACTTTCATGAAGGATCAATTTGTGGTTCCGGCTCTGGCTCCTCAGCTGGTGTAGGGTTCCGGTAGGCATGAATAGCCTTCAACAGAACAAGGTACGTGCCTACAGACAAATCAAACAAAGAAGGAGCAGGCAGGGTAATAGTCTCAGGATGATGGTTGTTAAAGAACAATTGATATTTAAGCTCTCCTTCCCTATTCTTAACAATAAAATCATGTGCCACCATACTTTTATAATCTAGATAAACACGAGGCAGCACTTTTTCTTCCTTCTCAGCATGCCTAATAGGTATGTTAAAGTGTGCAGCTAGGCGTGAGGCATAGATGCCTCCAAAGATGGGGCCCTTGGTACGGTTCAGACTTAACCGTTTAGCAATAATGTCGCCCATACTAAAAGTGTTATCACTGTATAAACCTTGGAGCAAAATAATAATATCAGGGATACTAAGGTTTCCACAGTTTTCTTGACCAATTAAGCAACGACTAGCAAATAATGCAAAGTAGCGTAAAACAGGAAAATGTATGCTAGTGATTCGTGCATCGGAAACCTTCCTTGTTTCCCCTATAGTGATAGTATCAATAAATCCCTCCACATCATCACGATGTGGTTCTTCTGTCTTTCCCTCAAAAGGGACTAAACAAATCCGACAAAAATCATAAAGTGACATCTCCTTATGCTCATCATATAAATGAAACTCCACCGTAGGTGGTGAGTTCCTAGAATGAAAATGAAAGTTTTGCACAAAGGTATTTGTGAGTAAGAGATACTGATTGCATTGGTCGTGGAGGAAAGCGGTGAGGCCTGCATTATGAGCCAATTCATGAAAATCTTCATAAATCTCGGCTTCTCTCAAGAAATCCCCGGAAGGCCATTCACACGCCCGAACCTCCGCGGTGCGAGGCAGATTATACTTAGGCTTTGGTGCCTTTTCCTTCGAGCTTTGGCTCAATGAGCCCCTCAAAAGTCTCCTCATCATTTTCTAAAAAATTCTGAAATTTTTTAGTAACTTCAAAATAAAAGTAAATCAAACTCAATAATATTGATAGCAACTACTCCGACAAGTGCCTAGGGCCTATATCATGCATCAAAACTACTTTTGACCATATAAATTTGACATGCAAGCTCAAGAACAGGGTCACCTAAGCAACAAAAATTTGCAATGAATAAAGAACTAGAACAAAAACTAATTGGACCAATGGAGGAGTCACATACCAAGGAACAATCTCCCCAAGCAGTTTTGTGAGAGGTGCTTTGAGCAAGGAGATCGAAAATGGCAGCAAGATGAGCTAGAACTCGTGCTTGAGCTAGATATTCGTGTTTGTGGGAGGAAGATGAAGTGTGTGGGTGAAGGAATAAGTGGAGGAGGGCCACCGTGGGCCCACGAGGCAGGGGGTGCGCCCTCCACCCTCGTGGGCAGGTGGTTGACCCCCCCCCCCCCCCCCGGTCTGTTCTCAGTTCCATAAATCCTCAAATATTCTAGAAAAAAATCATATTTAAATTTCAGGGCATTTGGAGAACTTTTATTTTTGAGGTATTTTTATATTGAATGGATAATCAAATAACAGACAGAAAAATATTTATTTTCATTTTGTTTAATATAAGTAACAGAAAGTAAAAGTGGGGTACAAAAGGTTGTGCCTTCTAGTTTCATCCATCTCATGATCATCAAAAGGAATCCACTAACAAGGTTGATCAAGTCTTGTTAACGAACTCATTCCGAATAACATGGAACCGGAGAAATTTCGAATAACACTATGTTACCTCAACGGGGATATGCACATCCCCAATAATAAGAATATCATATTTCTTCTTGACAGTACGAAGAGGAAATTCAAAACCTCCAAATATAATCGATGGTATTTTTCCAATAGAGTTGATACTATGAACTTGAGGTTGTTTCCTCGGAAAGTGTACCGTATGCTCGTTACCATTAACATGAAAAGTGACATTGCCTTTAGTGCAATCAATAACAGCCCCTGCAGTATTCAAAAAGGGTCTTCCAAGAATAATAGACATACTATCGTCCTCGGGAATATCAAGAATAACAAAGTCCATTAAAATAGTAACGTTTGCAACTACAACAGGCACATCCTCACAAATACCGACAGGTATAGGAGTTGATTTATCAGCCATTTGCAAAGATATTTCAGTAGGTGTCAACTTATTCAAATCAAGTCTACGATATAAAGAGAGAGGCATAACACTAACACCGGCTCCAAGATCACATAAAAGCAGTTTTAACATAGTTTCTTTTAATGGAGCATGGTATAGTTGGTACACTCGGATCTTCAAGTTTTTTGGTATTCCACCCTTAAAAGTATAATTAGCAAGCATGGTGGAAATTTCAGCTTCCGGTATATTTCTTTTATTTGTAATTATATCTTTCATGTACTTAGCATACGGATTGGTTCTAAGCATATTAGTTAATCACATACGCAAAAAGATAGGTCTAATCATTTCAGCAAAGCGCTCAAAATCCTCATCATCCTTTTTCTTGGATGGTTTGGGAGGAAAAGGCATGGGTTTCTGAACCCAAGGCTCTCTTTATTTACCATGTTTCCTAGCAACAAAATCTTTCTTATCATAACGTTGATTCTTTGATTGTGGGTTATCAAGATCAACAGCAGGTTCAATTTCTATGTCATTATCATTACCAGGTTGGGCATCATTATGAACATTATCATTAACATTACCACTAGTTTCAGGTTCATTACCAGATTGTGTTTCAGCATCAGAAAAGGAATATCATTTGGATTCTCAGGTGTTTCAACAATAGGATCACTAGAAGCATGCAAAGTCTTATCATTTTTCTTTTTCTTCTTTTTAGAAGAACTAGGTGCATCTATATTATTTCTTTGAGAATCTTGCTTAATTCTCTTAGGGTGGCCTTCAGGATACAAAGGTTCCTGATTCATTCTACCATTACTAGTAGCCACTCTAACAGCATTATCCTTATTCTTGCTATTTAATTCATTTAGCAAATCAGTTTATTAATACTTGAGTTTAAGTTCACTTTTGACATTAGCCATATAATCACCCAAGTTTTCAAGCATATTTGAATTTCATTTCAATTGTCTACCAAAATAAGCATTAAAGTCTTCTTGCTTATCCATAAATTTATCAAACTCATCTAAGCATGGGCTAGCAAACTTAGTAAATGGGATTACAACTTTATCATATCTATAGAGATAATTTACCTTTACTACCTGTGTCGGGTTATCAAGACCATGAGTTTCTTCAATAGGTAAAGGATTAAGATTATATTTTTCTTCAACGGGCGGTAAATTAAGACCATGTACTTCTTCAATAGGAGGTAAATTCTTAACATCTTCAGCTTTAATACCTTTTTCTATCATAGATTTCTTTGCCTCTTGCATATCTTCAGGACTGAGAAATAGAATACTCCTCTTCTTCGGAGTTGGTTTAGTAATAGGCTCAGGAATTGGCTCCGAAGGTGTCCAATTATTTTCATTTGTCAACATATTATTCAATAGAATTTCAGCTTCATCCGGTGTTCTTTCCCTGAAAACAGAACGAGCACAACTATCCAGGTAATCTCTGGAAGCATCGGTTAGTCCATTATAAAAGATATCAAGTATTTCATTTTTCTTAAGAGGATGATCAGGCAAAACATTAAGTCATTGGAGAAGCCTCCCCCAAGCTTGTGGGAGATTCTCTTCTTCAATTTGCACAAAATTATATATATCCCTTAAAGCAGCTTGTTTCTTATGAGCAGGGAAATATTTAGCAGAGAAGTAATAAATCATATCCTCAGGACTACGCACACAACCAGGATCAAGAGAATTAAACCATATCTTAGCATCACCCTTTAATGAGAACAGAAATATTTTAAGGATGTAAAAGTAACGAATTCTCTCATCTTTACTGAACACGGTGGCTATATCATTTAATTTAGTAAGATGTGCCACAACAGTTTCAGATTCATAACCATGAAAAGGATCAGATTCAACCATGGTAATTATATCAGGATCACCAAAGAATTCATAATCCTTATCAGTAACAAAGATAGGTGAAGTAGCAAAAGTAGGGTCAGGTTTCATTCTAGCATTTAAAGATTGCTTACTCCATTTAGCTAATAATCTTTTGAGTTCAGTTCTATTTTGGCATGCTAAAATAGCTAAGGAAGCTTCTTGATCAAAGACATAACCCTTAGGAATAACAAGTGATTCTTCATCATCACTTTCATCAGTATCACCAGATTCAATACTTTCTATTTCTCTAGCCCTAGCAAGTTGTTTATCGAGAAAATCACTAAGTGGCATAGTAGTATCAGGCATAGAGGTAGTTTCATCATAAGTATCATGCATAGCAGAAGTGGCATCATCAATAACATGCGACATATCAAAACGAATAGCAGAAGCAGGTGTAGGTGTCGCAAACTTACTCATAACAGAAGGTGAATCAAGTGCAGAGCTAGATGGCAGTTCCTTACCTCCCCTCGTAGTTGAGGGATAGATCTTGGTTTTTGGATCTCACAAATTCTTCATAATGATAAGCAGTTATATATCCCAAGTGACTCAAAGAAAAGAGCTATGCTCCCCGGCAACGGTGCTAGAAAATAGTCTTGATAACCCACAAGTATAGGGGATCACAACAGTTTTCGAGGGTAAAATATTCAACCCAAATTTATTGATTCGACACAAGGGGAGCCAAAGTATACTCTCAAGTATTAGCAGCTGAGTTGTCAATTCAACCACACCTGGAAACTTAATATCTGCAGCAAAGTGTTTAGTAGCAAAGTAATATGATAGTAGTGATAACGGTAACAAAAGGTAACGGTAGTAAAAGCCATGTTTTGGTATTTTTTAGTGATGATAGTAATAGCAACGGGAAAGTAAATAAGCGAAGAACAATATATGGAAAGCTCATAGGCAATGGATCGGTGATGGAGAATTATGCCGGATGTGGTTCATCATGTAACAGTCATAACCTAGGGTGACACAGAACTAGCTCCAGTTCATTGATACAATGTAGGCATGTATTCCGAATATAGTCATACGTGCTTATGGAAAAGAACTTGCATAACATCTTTTGTCCTACCCTCCCGTGGCAGCGGGGTCCTTACGGAAACTAAGGGATATTAAGGCCTCCTTTTAATAGAGAACCAGAACAAAGCATTAACACATAGTGAATACATGAACTCCTCAAACTACGGTCATCATCGGTAAGTATCCCGATTATTGTCACTTCGGGGTTAATGGATCATAACACATAATAGGTGACTATAGACTTGCAAGATAGGATCAAGAACACTCATATATTGATGAAAACATAATAGGTTCAGATCTGAAATCATGGCACTCGGCCCCTAGTGACAAGCATTAAGCATAGCAAAGTCATAGCAACATCAATCTCAGAACATAGTGGACACTATGGATCAAACCCTAACAAAACTAACTCGATTACATGACAGATCCCATCCAACCCATCATCGTCCAGCAAGCCTACGATGGAATTACTCACGCACGGCGGTGAGCATCATGAAATTGGTGATGGAGGATGGTTGATGATGACGATGGCGTTGGATTCCCCTCTCTGGAGCCCCGAACAGACTCCAGATCAGCCCTCCCAAGAGGTTTTAGGGCTTGGCGGCGGCTCCGTATCGTAAAACGCAATGATTTCTTCTCTCTGATTTTTTTCTCATCGAAACTCAATATATGGAGGTGGAGTTGGAGTCGGAGACGCAACAAGGGGCCCACGAGGTAGGGGGCGCGCCCCCCACCCTCGTGGCAAGGTGGTGGGCCCCTGGCCTTCATCTTTGGCAGGTATTTTTCTTATTTTCTGAAAAGTGGCTCCGTGAAGTTTCAGGTCATTCCGAGAACGTTTGCTCCTACACATAAATAACACCATGGTAATTCAGCTGAAAACAACGTCAGTCCATGTTATTTCCATTCAAATCATGCAAGTTAGAGTCCAAAACAAGGGAAAAAGTGTTTGGAAAAGTAGATACGTTGGAGACATATCACCTTCCACGCCAAGGAGAGTCCCATCCGGACACGGAACGAAGTCTTCAATCTTGTATCTTCGTAGTCCAACAGTCCGGCCAAAGGATATAGTCCGGCTGTTCGGAGACCCCCTAATCCAGGACTCCCTCAGTAGCCCCTGAACCAGGCTTCAATGACGATGAGTCCGGCGCGCAGTATTGTCTTCGGCATTGCAAGGCGGGTTCCTCCTCCGAATACTCCATAGAAGATTTTGAAGCCAGGGATAGTGTCTAGCTCTGCAAAACAATTTCCACATGCCACCGTAGAGAGAATAATGTTTCCACAAATCTAATCTGCCAACATGTTTTGACAGCACGACGTTATGTCATGGCCCGGTCATTATCCGAACCGCTTTTTCCAACCAGCACTGCACATATTGCGAGGCGGTTTTCTTGACACATCTTGTCGAAGCAGAGATCGTGTCCCCCTTATTATGGGATTCTCATCAATACGGACGTGGGTAACCCACTCGTGCCCGTTCGTATGACTCCTCGATTTTAGGCGAGTCCAAAACGGCCGTGAGGAGGACGCTTGACATTCACCCTCTTTATAAAGAGGCCAAGACCTATCCTTTCTTCCTCTCGTGCTCAATCGAATCCTTCCCCCGCCTCGAGTTCCAACACCCCAGGCTCAGGTCAGGCGCTTAGAACCTTCAACCATGTACGGATCCAACCTCCAAGGTCATTGGATGCCTTCCTCTGTCACAGAGGAGAACATTAAGAAGCTGAGAGAGGCCAGATATCTGACCGCCGAAATTTCACACAGGCTGCCCGCCCGAGGGCAGGTCATCCCCACTCTTGAACCCAACGAGAGTGTTGTGTTCATCTCTCACTTCCTCCGAGGACTAGGCCTCGCTCTGGATCCCTTTGTTAGGGGGCTCATGTTCTATTATGGGCTGGATTTCCATGATCTGGCCCCGGATTCCCTCCTTCACATCTCGTTGTTCATCGTCGTATGTGAGGCCTTCCTCCGCATTACCCCTCACTTCGGCCTGTGGCTCAAGACCTTCAATGTGAAGCCGAAGATGATCGAGGGGTGGCACGCAGAGTGCGGAGGTGCCGTGATAAGAAAAAGCGCTGATGCTCCATGGCCAGAGGGTTCCTTCCCAGAGGCGTCCAGCTTGTGGCACCGAGAGTGGTTTTACATCACAGCTCCCTGAAGTACCAAGTGGTAGCCGCCCCTGCCTTTCGCTCAGGCCCCCCACCACAACTGACATCATGGATCAGCAGGGGGCTGATCTGGGGTCCAGCAAATGATGTGCCGATATTGCAGAGTCGCATCCGAGATCTCTTTGAGAGAGATTTCAGCCTGGTTATGGTAATGCAAGTTATGCTAGTTCGTCGAGTCCAGCCTTGCAAATGTCGACCCCTCCGTATGTGGGAATTCAACCCGGAAGGACCACGAACTATTCAGCACTTCCTCGGCATGACGCTCGAAGAGATGTATAAATTGTTCTTCAGACCCCAAATAGAGTGTCCAAACACCATCGAGGATGCGGGTCTGAGCTGCAACCGCCCTGATACCCAAGTAAGTAATCCCATGGCCGAACACGTTGTCCTTTTATTTATCATGACATCATTCTGAAAAGTCAATCTTTGACCAGGACTGGATAACAAGGGCGAAGATGATCAGGTGTTCGGCCCCCCTTCCCGAAGGCTTGGCCAATCCAGTGCTGGACAGAATGCTCGAGCCGGCTCCTTATCAGGTGCCCTCAAAGGAAGATGAAGGGGGGAATAAAGAGGTCGAAAGCGGGCCTCGCTCGCTACTCGTCGCAACCGGGGGAATGAGCGCCTCCGTGAGGGAGGATAACCAGAGAGAAGAATCTGACATTCCCTCTCCCCGAGGAAGGAAGAGGACCACCTCTGAAGATCCGAAAACAAAGGTTTCCAAATGGGAGAAGAAATCTTCACCAGAGGGTCCTGCCTCGGAGGGTATTCTTGCCACACCATGTATGCATGGGGATCAGCCCTCTACCGAGTTGTAAGTAATCAAAAGGTATTTTAATAGTGAAAGTGTCCTACCTTACTTCTGAAGACAATAACTGAAGCTTATATCTTGTAGTTCAGATCGTAGCCCTTCTCGACAGAGTTCGTCTTCGGGGGATCTTCTTCCAAAGATGATGGAGAGAAAAACACCTCCCCCTGTCACCCCACCTCATGAGGCGGGCGACCCTGAAGTGTCGTCGCGGAGGGTCTCTCCTGATCCACCAAGGCCAGAGGGTAATCCTTTGGCTACCCGGAGTCCTTAGTATTCGGCTCCTAAAGAGAGCAACAGAAAGAGTCCGGAACCGTACAGTGTGCGGTTGGACGCACTGAAGGATCTTCTAGAGCAATCGGCCATCTCAGAAGCGCATCATACGCTAATGGGTACGGTAATTGAAAGGATTTCATCTGCTGAAAGCGGATTGCATGAAGCTTTTATGAGTCTGCTGAAAGGCTTTGAGGTACGTGAAATAGTGTATGTTTTTTACAGTACCGCACACGTTAGGTGTGCCCTATGCAGATAGTAGCCCCTGAGACTCTGGTTGTCGTCGAAAACGGCGACAAACAGAGGATCATAGTCCTAGGTAATAACCAGACTACCTTTATGTGCAGGTGGCTGAAGCTCCGGTGGCTAGCTGGACTGATGGGTTTGCCAAGCTAAAGCGGCAACTTGATGTGGCAGATGCCGACATCGTGCTTGTCAACAAGCGGCTTGACGAGGCACAGGGTAAGTGATTTCTTCGGTGAGCAACATATAGTAAGAGGAGCATGATGCCAGTATCTTTAATATGTTGTGACTGCAGATGGAGCTGCCACCGTGGAGATCCTTCGGGCGGAGCTTGCCCGAGCCAAGGAACAAGCAAGGAGTAGCGATGCAGCCACTCTAAAGGCAGTCGAAGAGCTGAGGGCCGAACAGGCCACGCACGGGCAGAGCAAGGAAAGAATAGCCAAGATGGCCGTTGAGTTAAAAGATGCCGCTGACCGTTACAAGCTTCTTGAAAAATAAAGCCGAGCAAGGGCGACGGACCTAGAGAAGGCCATGGTAGCAGCCAAGGAAGCCCGCTCCAAAATCAGAGCAGCGAAGCAGGAGCTGCGTCAAGCTGTGGATATCGTGGATGGGAAGCCCTTCTTGTTGCGTACTAAGTTCGGATATCCGAAGTATGCTCCTCTTGATCAACTATGGAGTTCTGCGGACGCCTATGTGGATTTGGCGGCAAGTGCTGCTGATGCGGCTGAGTACTTCAAGGATCAAAAAGATCGCGAAGTGGAAAAGTTGTTCTGGTCACAGTTCCATGCTCCAGTGTGTCCGCTGCTATTGAATGAGCAAATGGCCGAGTGGGCCGAGCTCCATAGGTTGTCCGGACTTGCCATGAGGTCTGTTGTGGATCATCTGTGGCCGAGAGGGCCAAGGCCGAATAGTTACTTTAGTTTAGTGGAACAATTCCTTGGTGTTGTGCCGCACATCGATGCTATGAAGAGGTCGGCGTGCATAGAGGGTGTGCGGATGGCCTTTGCCCGTGACAAGACATACTGGGCAGAGATGGAGGCCACCACTGTTGCAACACAGGGTTCGGCCGTGGGCCGAGTGGCTGCCGAGCACTACTTTGAAGAAGTTCTTGAAGGCGCTCGTTCGATAGAGGCTCAGTGCTCGAAGAATATTATGTTCTAGTGACATGTACTCCCATTGTAAAAACAATGTTTTATTGAGTTATCAAGGCTGTGTTTATAGTTTTTCCTGAAAGTATTATGATGCCTCCTGTGCGGCCGTTTATGTATATATGTATATAACCTGAAAGTTTGCAGTCATCGGTGTTCACCCCCACGCATATAATGCGGGGGTGTTCGCAAAAAATGCTTATTCACACTTGATCCAACATCTTGGTCCATTAAGGAGGTGGTAGAACAGCGAACGAGGCAATCGGACTATATTGCTTTAACACTTTCACTTAGCCACAGGAGTTTGACGGTGGGGCTACTATATAGCCCCTAGTACTTCTGCGCTCGTCTGAATATGGGACGCGTACGTACATGACCGGGATACGGCCCTTCGTTAATGCGGAGGAATCCCGAGGATTCCGCTGAGTCATCGAGTGGTTGACCAGTCTCGCGCTATATCATGACAGTCAGTTTTCGGCTTTCTCTACTGAGGTGCTCATCTGGATGAACCAGGGCACAATCGCAATAGTTCTCCCAGTGCTACCTTAGCCGATATAGCGGAACGTAAGGTGCCAAAACATGGAAGCCGGGCAAACCCAACATTTGACCAAAGACATGATTCGGAGCTGATGCATATAAGGCCAAACTCGCGACGCCGAACACTCCCTAAGGTATTCGTCTTTATAACATATGCCAGGCTGAACAATGCCCTTAATAATAAACCCCAGATGTCCAGGTACGTGCAATATCCTGACGTGGCCACATGCCAATAACGTCAGCATCCTTCTCGGTTGTATTGAGTATCCGGAGGATGTGAACAACAAGAGACAGTAAAAAAGGTTTACGCAGGGTCTTAATCTGAAAACAAACCTTTGAGCGGGTCCCTACTGCACGTCTACGACTGTGTCTCCATTATGCCATGTCCTGGACGGGTGTAGCACGATTGTCATCTGTAAAAGAGAAGAACTTAGGTGAAAGTTGCTGTGCTAGAAAATTGGTTATTATCTATAAACCATTAAAATTCAAGATAAGTCAAATTGAGCCGGACTAGCCCTGATTACACGCGGGAAGCCCCTGGTACCATCTAGGAGGGTTTGATCATCAAACCAATCTCATGTATATGCAATGGTGCACCAAACTCGTCTAACCGTGTCCGTGGTCTTGACGACCTGTCATTTTTTCTGGTTGGTGAGGCCGTCTAGTGCTCGACTGTTAAAGCCGCCGCACACTCTTCTGTGCGTAGAAAACGCTCAGTATTTCCGCTAACTGTGATGGTGCCACGTGGACCGGGCATTTTAAGCTTGAGAGAAGCGTAATGCGGTATTGCATTAAAACGAGCGAAAGCCGTTCTTCCGAGTAGTGCTTGATAGCCACTTCGGAATGGAGCGATGTAGAAAGTTAACCTTTCACTTCGGGAGTTATCGGGAGAACTGTATACAAACTCTATCAATAGAGAGCCCGTATAGCGGGCCTCTTGGCCTGGTATTACTCCCTTGATGGTAGTATTACTATGGCTTATTTGTGTCGGGTCTATCCCCATTTTGCGGACTGTGTCCTGATATATCAGATTTAGACCACTGTCGCCGTCCATGAGGACTCGTGTGAGATGGTATCCGTTTATTATTGGGTCTAACACCAAGGCAGCCAATCCTTCGTGCCGGATGCTCGTCGTGTGATCCCCGCGATCAAAAGTGATCGGGCAAGCCAACCAGGGGTTGAACCTAGGGGTGACGGGCTCTATGGCGTGTGTGTCTCGGAGTGCGTGTTTGCTTCTCCTCTTCGTCACATGGATCATGTTTACTGTTTTAACCTCTGGTGGGAATTTTTTCTGTCCTCCAATGCTTTGCTGGCGAGGTTCATCCTCGTCTTCGCTTGGTGTCTCCCCCCTTTTATGTTCGGCGTTTAGCTTACCGGCCTTCTTGAAGACCCAACATTCCCTGTGGGTGTGATTTGCAAGTTTATCGGGGGTGCCATGAATATGACATAGTTTGTCAAGAATCCTATTTAGGCCAGACGGTCCATCTCTGCTGCCTTTGAAAGGCTTTTTCCGCTGACCTGGTCGAGAGCCCCTAAATCTGGCATTTGCCGCTGTATTATCTGGGTTGTCTTCTTTATTTCCACGCTTGTTTTTATTGTGTCGTGGTTTTCCATTGCCATCCCTGACTTCGGATGTGCTTGGGTCGCTGGTGCTACTGTGGGCTAACCAGCTATCTTGCCCGCGCAAAAGCGGGTCATGAGGCTTGTTAGGGATGCCATTCTTCTCGGTTTTTCTTGGCCGAGGTGTCTGGCAAGTCATTCATCTCGGACGTTGTGTTTGAAAGCTGCTAAGGCTTCGGCGTCCGGACAGTCGACGATTTGGTTCTTAGTGAGAAACCTGTTCCAAAGCTTTCGGGCGGACTCTCCGGGCTGTTGAATTATATGGCTTAAATCATCTGCATCCGGAGGTCGGACATAGGTCCCTTGAAAATTAGCCCGAAAAGCGTCCTCGAGCTCCTCCCAACTTCCAATTGAGTTTTCGGGGAGGCTCTTCAGCCAGTGCCAAGCTGGTCCTTTAAGCTTGAGGGGCAAGTATTTGATGGCATGGAGATCGTCTCTGCGAGCCATATGGATATGGAGGATAAAGTCCTCAATCCAGACCCCAGGGTCTGTGGTCCCATCGTACGCCTCTATGTTCACTGGTTTGAATCCTTCTGGGAATTCGTGGTCTAGCACCTCATCGGTGAAACATAGGGGGTGTGCGGCACCCCTGTATTGGGATGTGCCATGCGTTCGGACGGTTGTAGTATTCGGTTTTGATTTTGTGCCGGAGCGCGCTTCCTAGATCCATAGATGGATTTGGTCGTAGCAGATTTTTGGCGCAAGTCCTCACGTAGATCGTGTGTTGACTTATGTGCGACTTTGTTAGCTGCTCTATCGCGGTCACAAGGTGGTGGATTCGGCCGGTTGGCCGTTTCATTTTTTGGTTGTGTGGGCTCTAAGGCCTCACCGTCGAATTCAGGTAATAGCTTGTGCTTTGGATAGCTCTTTGTGTGGTAACTTCCACCATACTTTGCTTCATTGTCGAGCACTTTGTTCCACCTACTGTTGAGCGTATTTTGTGTGGCCTTAAGCCTTTGCTTCTGCTTCTTCAGACTCCTTACTGTGGCAATAAGCCTTCTATGGAGGTACTCTTCCTCCAAGTGCGTTTCCGGGATGATGTGTGCATATTCGTCCGGACTATTTTCCTCCCGAGAGGGGGTTTGATGAGGTTTATCCTCGGCGTCACCGTGTTCGGATGTCAGATCCGTACTATGTTCGTCTCTTGCAGCTTCATCGTGCTCTGCCGCCGGGGCAATGTGGTCGTCGCTTCCTCTAGAGTCAATTGGAGTGTTATTTTCTCTTGCCTATTATCGTTGTTTTTGCTATGGCGGGACTTAGAACAGCGCCGCTGACGTCGGCGCTTGGGTTGCTTCTTGGAGGGGCCATCCTCCGCTGTCTCTTCGACATTGCCTTCTTTGGGTGTATCCACCATGTATATGTCATGTGATGA
Organism: Triticum urartu; assembly: GCF_056163025.1. NCBI lineage: Eukaryota > Viridiplantae > Streptophyta > Magnoliopsida > Poales > Poaceae > Triticum > Triticum urartu. The sequence continues at coordinate 97,755,946 of NC_141878.1, read as the reverse complement.
AGTGGCCGACCGGCGCCCTATGGACGCTGGTTCCTGTTCATCTCCTGCATCTTCGTCCATGCCGTCGATGTCTTCGGAGTCAAAGTTGAGCATGTCGGTTAAGTCGTCGACAGTGGCTACTAAGTGGGTGGTGGGTGGGCAGCGAATTTCTTCATCGTCCGCATCCCATTCTAGCCGGACATAGTTCGGCCAAGGTTCTCCTGACAAGGAGAGAGACCTTAATGAATTTAGCACATCGTCGAAAGGCGAGTGCTGAAAGATATACGCGGAGGTGAACTCCATGATCGGCGTCCAGTTGGATTCGATAGGCACGGATGCAGGCGGCTCGGAGTCCGTGGCCGGAGACGAATCCAGTGGTTCAGCAACACGGCTCTCGTAAGGGGTGAAGTCAGTATCCGGCTCCATCGCCACTGAGAATGCGGCCTCCATGGAGGGGTCTACCCCTCCATCCTTGGATGGCGCAATTTGCTCCGGATTGAAGGCCAAAGTAGTTGCAGATGCGATCTCCCGAACATGGTCTGATGGCAGAGTTACGTCGTGCTCGTCGTGACTGTGCGGCACACCTGACACGGGCTCGAATCCGTCGAAGATCAAGTCTCCGCGGATGTCGACAGTGTAGTTTAAGTTTCCAAATCTGACCTGATGGCCAGGGGCATAGCTCTCGATCTGCTCTACATGGCCAAGCGAATTGGCCCGCAGTGCGAAGCTGCCAAATACGAAGATCTGTCCGGGGAGGAAAACCTCACCCTAGACCGCATCGTTACCGATGATCGAAGGGGCCATCAAGCCTTACGGTGATGACACAGTGGAACTCTCAATGAAAGCACTAATGCTGGTGTCAAAACCGGCGGATCTCGGGTAGGGGGTCCCGAACTGTGCGTCCAAGGCGGATGGTAACATGAGGCAGGGGCACGATGTTTACCCAGGTTCGGGCCCTCTTGATGGAGGTAATACCCTACGTCCTGCTTGATTGTTCTTGATGATATGAGTATTACAAGAGTTGATCTACCACGAGATCGTAGAGGCTAAACCCTAGAAGCTAGCCTATGGTATGATTGTATGTTGTCCTACGGACTAAACCCTTCGGCTTATATAGACACCGGAGGGGGCTAGGGTTACACAGAGTCAGTTACAAGGGAGGAGATCTACATATCCGTATTGCCTAGCTTGCCTTCAACGCCAAGGAGAGTCCCATCCGGACACGGGACGAAGTCTTCAATCTTGTATCTTCATAGTCCAACAGTCCGGCCAAAGGATATAGTCCGGCTGTCCGGAGACCCCCTAATCCAGGACTCCCTCAGGAGACTGAAGGAAATATGCCCTAGAGGCAATAATAAAGTTGTTATTTATATTTCCTTATATCATGATAAATGTTTATTATTCATGCTAGAATTGTATTAACCGGAAACTTAGTACATGTGTGAATACATAGACAAACAGAGTGTCCCTAGTATGCCTCTACTTGACTAGCTCGTTAATCAAAGATGGTTAAGTTTCCCGACCATAGACATATGTTGTCATTTGATGAATGGGATCACATCATTAGAAAATGATGTGGTGGAAAAGACCCATCTGTTAGCTTAGCATTATGATCGTTTAGTTTTATTGCTATTGCTTTCATCATGACTTATACATATTCCTCTGACTATGAGATTATGCAACTCCTGAATACCGGAGGAACACCTTGTGTGCTATCAAACGTCACAACGTAACTGGGTGATTATAAAGATGCTCTACAGGTGTCTCCGAAGGTGTTAGTTGAGTTAGCATAGACCAAGATTAGGATTTGTCACTCCATGTATCGGAGAGGTATGATACGTCTCCGTCGTATCTACTTTTCCAAACACTTTTGCCCTTGTTTTGGACTCTAACTTGCATGATTTGAATGGAATTAACCCGGACTGACGCTATTTTCAGCAGAATTACCATGGTGTTATTTATGTGCAGAAACAAAAGTTCTCGGAATGACCTGAAACTTCACGGAACATCTTTCCGGAAATAATAAAAAATCCATGCAAAAGATGAAGACCAGGGAGCCCACACCCTAGCCACGAGGGTGGGGGCGCGCCTACCCCCCTAGGGCGCGTCCCCTACCCCGTGGGCCCCCTGGAGCTCCTCCGACCTCAACTCCAACTCTATATATTTGCTTTCGGGGAGAAAAAAAATAAGGAAGAAGGATTCATCGCGTTTTACGGTACGGAGCCGCCACCAAGCCCTAAAATCTCTCGGGAGGGCTGATCTGGAGTCCGTTCCATGCTCCGGAGAGGGGAATCCGTCGCCATCTTCATCATCAACCTTCCTCCATCACCAATTTCATGATGCTCACCGCCGTGCGTGAGTAATTCCATCGTAGGCTAGCTGGACGGTGATGGGTTGGATGAGATTTATCATGTGATCGATTTAGTTTTGTTAGGGTTTGATCCCTAGTATCCACTATGTTCTGAGATTGATGTTGCTATGACTTTGCCATGCTTAATGCTTGTCACTAGGGCCTGAGTGCCATGATTTCAGATCTGAACCTATTACGTTTTCATCAATATATGAGAGTTCTTGATTCTATCTTGCAAGTCTATAGTCACCTATTATGTGTTATGATCTGTTAACCCCGAAGTGACAATAATCGGGATACTTACCGGTGATGACCGTAGTTTGACGAGTTCATGTATTCACTATGTGTTAATGCTTTGGTCCGGTACTCTATTAAATGGAGGCCTTAATATCCCTTAGTTTCCGCTAGGACCCCGCTGCCACGGGAGGGTTGGACAAAAGATGTCATGCAAGTTCTTTCCCATAAGCACGTATGACTATATTCGGAATACATGCCTACATTATAATGATGAATTGGAGCTAGTTCTGTGTCACCCTAGGTTATGACTGTTACATGATGAACCACATCCGTCATAATTCACCATCACTGATCCATTGCCTACGAGCTTTCCATATATTGTTCTTCGCTTATTTACTTTTCCGTTGCTATTGTTACAATCACTACAAAATACCAAAAACATTACTTTTTTTTATCATTACCTTTTGCTACCGTTACCACTACTATCATATTACTTTTCTACTAAATACTTTGCTGCAGATATTAAGTTTCCAGGTGTGGTTGAATTGACAACTCAGCTGCTAATACTTGAGAATATTCTTTGGCTCCCCTTGTGTCGACTCAATAATTTTGGGTTGAATACTCTACCCTCGAAAACATTCGCGATCCCCTATACTTGTGGGTTATCAAGACTATTTTCTGGCGCCGTTGCCGGGGAGCATAGCTCTATTCTTTGAGTCACTTGGGATTTATATCTGCTTATCATTATGAAGAACTTGAGAGATCCAAAAACCAAGATTTATCCCTGAACTACGAGGGGAGGTAAGGAACTGCCATCTAGCTCTGCACTTGATTCACCTTCTGTTTTGGGTAAGCTTGCGACACCTAAACCTGCTTCTGCTATTCGTTCTGATATGTCGCATGTTATTGATGATGCCACTTCTGCTATGCATGATACTTGTGATGAAACTACTTCTATGCTTGATACTACTGTGTCACTTGGTGAATTTCTTGATGAACAACTTGCTAGGATTAGAGAGAATGAAAATATTGAATCTGATAATATTGATGAAAGTGATGATGAAGACTCTCCCTCTAATTAATATGAATCACCTGTTATTCCTGAGGGTTATGTTTTTGAAAAAGAAGCTGCTCTAGCTATTTTAGCTTGCAAAGATAGATAGGAACTCAAGAGGTTATTAGCTAAATGGAAGCAGCAATCTCTTAATGCTAGAATGAAACCTGACCCTGCTTTTGCTACTTCACCTATCTGTGTTACCGATAAGGATAATGAATTCTCGGTTGATCCTGATATAATTACTTTGGTTGAATCTGATCCTTTTCATGGCTATGAATCCGAAACTGTTGTGGCACATCTTACTAAATTAAATTAAATAGCCACCTTGTTCACTAAATATGAGAGAACTCGCTACTTTTATATCCTTAAAATATTTCCTTTCTCATTAAAGGGTGATGCTAAGATATGGTTTAATTCTCTTGATCCTGGTTGTGTGCGTAGTCCCCAGGATATGATTTATTACTTCTCTGTTAAATATTTCCCTGCTCATAAGAAACAAGCTGCTTTGAGGGATATATACAATTTTGTGCAAATTGAAGAAGAGAGTCTCCCACAAGCTTGGGGCAGGCTTCTCAAGTTACTTAATGCTTTGCCTGATCATCCTCTTAAGAAAAATGAAATACTTGATATCTTTTATAATGGACTAACCGATGCTTCCAGAGATTACCTGGATAGTTGTGCTGGTTCTGTTTTCAGGGAAAGAACACCAGATGAAGCTGAAATTCTTTCTAATAATATGTTGAAAAATGAAAATAATTGGACACTTCCTGAGCCTATTCCTAAACCAACTCCGAAGAAGAGAGGTGTTCTATTTCTCAGTCCTGAAGATATGAAAGAGGCAAAGAAATCTATGAAAGAAAAAGTTATTAAAGACGAAGATGTTAAGAATTTACCTCCTATTGAAGAAATACACGGTTTTAATTTACCGCCTGTTGAAGAAACATATGATCTTAATCCATTACCTATTGAAGAAACTCATGGTCTTGATAACCCGACACAGGTAGTAAAGGTAAATTCTCTCTATAGATATGATAAAGCTGAAATCCCATTTACTAAGTTTGCTAGCCCATGCTTAGATGAGTTTGATAAATTTATGGTTAAGCAAGAAGACTTCAATGCTTATTTTGGTAGAGAATTGAAATACTATTCAAATATGCTTGAACACTTGGGTGATTATATGGCTAATGTTAAAGGTGAACTTAAACTTATTAGTAAACATGCTTCTATGGCTACCACTCAAGTAGAACAAGTACTTAAAGCTCAAAATGATTTGCTCAATGAATTGAATAGTAAGAATAATGATTATGCTGTTAGAGTGGCTACTAGAACTGGTAGAATGACTCAGGAACCTCTGTATCCTGAAGGCCATCCTAAGAGAATTGAGCAAGATTCTCAGAGAAATAATATAGGTGCACCTAGTCCTTCTAAAAGGAATAAAAAGAAAAATGATAGGACTTTGCATGCTTCTAGTGAACCTATTGCTCAACCACCTGAGAATCCAAATGATATTTCTATTTCTGATGCTGAAACACAATCTGGTAATGAACCTAAAACTAGTGATAATGTTCATGATAATGCTCAACCTAGCAATGATAACGATATAGAAATTGAACCTGTTGTTGATCTTGATAACCCACAATCAAAGAATCAACGTTATGATAAGAAAGACTCTGTTGCTAGGAAACATGGTAAAGAAAGAGAACCATGGGTTCAGAAACCCATGCCTTTTCCTCCCAAACCATCCAAGAAAAAGGATGATGAGGATTTTGAGCGCCTTGCTAAAATGATTAGACCTATCTTTTTGCGTATGCGATTAACTGATATGCTTAAAATGAATCCTTATGCTAAATATATGAAAGAAATTGTTACAAATAAGAGAAAGATACCGGAAGCTGAAATTTCCACCATGCTTGCTAATTATACTTTTAAAGGTGGAATACCTAAGAAACTTGGAGATCCAGGAGTACCCACTATACCATGCTCCATTAAAAGAAACTATGTTAAAACTGCTTTATGTGATCTTGGAGCTGGTGTTAGTGTTATGCCTCTCTCTTTATATCGTAGACTTGATTTGAATAAGTTGACACCTACTGAAATATCTTTGCAAATGGCTGATAAATCAACTGCTATACCTGTCGGTATTTGTGAGGATGTGCCTGTTGTAGTTGCAAACGTTACTATTTTAATGGACTTTGTTATTCTTGATATTCCCGAGGACGATAGTATGTCTATTATTCTTGGAAGACCCTTTTTGAATACTAGAAGGGCTGTTATTGATTGCACTAAAGGCAATGTCACTTTTCATGTTAATGGTAATGAGCATACGGTACACTTTCCGAGGAAACAACCTCAAGTTCATAGTATCAACTCTATTGGAAAAATTCCATCGATTATATTTGGAGGTTTTGAATTTCCTCTTCCTGCTGTCAAGAAGAAATATGATATTCTTATTATTGGGGATGTGTATATCCCCGTTGAGGTAACATAGTGTTATTCGAAATTTCTCTGGTTCCATGTTATTCGAAATGAGTTCGTTAACAAGACTTGATCAACCTTGTTAGTGGATTCCTTTTGATGAGCATGAGATGGATGAAACTAGAAGGCACAACCTTCTGCACCCTCTTTCTACTTTCTGTTATTTATATTAAATAAAAAATAAGTATTTTCCGTGTTATCTGAATTATTCGTGCAATGATTTAGATGGATCTTTGCGACGAGGTAAAGTGGAAACTTGGATCTCCAGAAGAAAAGATCAAGCATCTCTAACCGAGAATGTGATATCATGAACGAACTCCGAAAAGAAGAAATTAGAATGCTTGGGTGAAACAAAAATAATAATTATGTTATGCGAATCCTTCACCAATTTGGATTGATGACAAGCAACAAATTTGGCATACTACTTATTCCCATAGAAAGGATTAAGATAGATATAGCGCAAACTTGGGAAAATCTTCAACGAACCATCGGTAGGATTTGGAAAGAATGAATGAATTGACAAGATAAAGAAGGAAGAGAAATCTTGAACGAACCACCGTAAGAATTGAAAATGAACAGAGTAAAGGGATGAATTACAGGTAAGAATTAGCAAATAAACGAAGATACATGAGAGAGTTTAGATACAAGAGAATGAAGAGATCAAGAACTGATTAGAGGATACTTGATTGATGCACTGGTATTTGGAGAACGAGAGCTGAAAGCTGAGAATGAATAATTCTTCTGAAATGATCGTCTCCGGAGGAAAGAAAAGAAAAACAACTCATGAAAAGCTCCGGATGGATGAAAAGAATTCCCACAATCAAAACAATTATGAGAGGAAGGCATCAAGCTAAACCAAGAATCTTCAAGAGCATGGATATGATTGCAGAGAAACTCTTCTTCGGTCTTCAAATGTTGATAATGACGATGAGAAGCACCACCAAGAATTGTTGTTGCACTCCGGAATGAAAAATTAGAAAGGTTGAACCAACAATGAAAAGAATTTGAAAGATCTTGGAGAAACCATCTGACTCATGATGAATCATTCTTACGTCAAACTTCGAAAAAGAATTGAGAATAACTCCGGGAAAATAAGAAGAGTCAGGTAAGATCTTGGGAAAAGACATGTGGGTTAGGGCCCACTCAAAAGAAAACACCGTTGAACGATTGCTTGAAAAGAGAGATTGCACCGGTTGAATTAAATGAGTACTGAGATAACAACCTCGAAATAGGTTGAACGGATCTTGGATGACAAGACGAGCCTTCTGAGATATCTTCAGCACTCCGGAACAATAGAATAGCGAGAAGTGGATGATTGTGAGGTGCAACGGCATGGGAAAGCATTTGAAACGAGGAAAAGGGATATGATCAACACCAAAAGCTTGAATTGAATCCACCGGAGAAGAAAACGAACAAAGAATGATGAGCTTGTAAAGCATATTCATGAGAATCACTGGATAAGAACATGAAGGAAAAGAATGGAGAGACTTCCATCAATAAAGTGGATAGTTGAATAAGAAATCTGAATCCTTGAAGAAAAAGGGTGGGAGGGTGGGAAAACAAAGACAACTTAGGAACGGATGAAACGAACACCATTGAAATGAATTGAATTGATCTTGCAGATGTTGAAAATGATCTGATCCACTTGAAGAGAAACACGCCGGTTGAAAAGGATTGACATGACAATCTCGATTATCATGAGGGATTAGTATTCACACAAAAGTGTGAGAACACCGTTTAGGAAAAATTCGTCCGAAGTTTTCGTGGTGGGGCCCACACGGGCTCGATCGTACAGCACCATCATGTACAAGGCAGTGCACATGACATACGAAGCGTCCCCGAGTCAGCATAGCCAAGGACTCTTTAAGACACAACGAGACCATTGTAAAACCAACCGTGGATAGGCGGACCACTAGACGTCGAACCCCAATTTCATATCATACATCTATCGGAAAGATATCCTAAGAGCTACTTGAATTCCCACTTATAAACTCCCGAAACTTTCCGGTTATGCAATCAGGTGTTGGGGATACAGGGGAAGCATAATATCTCACCCAAAACTAGCAAATCCTACATCCAGCTGTATCCATCCTTCAACACATAACCAAGAAACCTTCAGAAATCATTTACCTCAACCTTTGAAAAACATCCATTATACGAGTTATGGAAATACTCCCAAACTCCCGCCCCAGTACTGGGTGGCATCGAGGTTATCTCACCAACAACTGCATAAAAGAGATTTTCGATGTCGGCGAAACTCAGGTATTCCAGAACTATAACGATAAAATTGTGACGACAACACCTCGGAGCTCAACTCCCCGGGACACTGCCACAACCCCTAAATGTCAAGAGGCACCAAGAACAATGTTCTCGTCACAAAACCATCGGAACGATTCCAAGATACCCGCATGATCCTAAAAAAATTCGTGAAATTTGAGGACAGAAGAGTCAAAACTCTACGTCAGGAGGCCTCACTAGAGCGACGAAGGGACTGAGGAGTAAAAAGAATCCTACTCTCCGATATATATATAAATCCTAAACGACTCAAAACATTTTTCTAGACTCAACAACGCCAGCGATTCGATCAAGCAGGGGGCTCCTAAGTCGGGGAAGGCTCTGATACCAACTTGTAACACCCACGATGCGGCTATATCTCCCATGTGTCGGAGCACGACTTAGAGGCATAACCGCATTGTAGGCAATGTCGCAAGAGGGTTAATCTTTACACATCCCATGTACTGTATAAGGAAAGAGGTACATAGTTGGCTCACAATCGCCACTTCACACAATACATGAATAAAGCATTACATCATCCAGATACAATCAAGGTCCGACTACGGAACCAAAATAAAAGAAGACTACCCCTAATGCTACAGATCCTCGATCGTCCCAACTGGGCTCCACTACTGATCAACTGGAAACGAAACAACACAAAGCACGAGATCTTCATCGAGCTCCTCCTTGAGCTCAGTTGCGTCACCTGTACGGTATCACCAGCACCTGCAACTGGTTTTGGAAGTAATCTGTGAGTCACGGGGACTCAGTAATCTCACACCCTCGCGATCAAGACTATTTAAGCTCATGGGTAGGTAAAAGGTATGAGAGGTGGAGCTGCAGCAAGCACTAGCATATATGGTGGCTAACTTACGCAAAAGAGAGCGAGAAGAGAAGGCAAGGCAAGGTCGTGAACTAGAAGTGATCAAGAAGTGATCCTGAAACTACTTACGTTCAAGCATAACTCCAACACCGTGTTCACTTCCCGGACCCTGCCAAGAAGAGACCATCATGGCTACACACACGGTTGATGCATTTTAGTTAAGTTAAGTGTCAAGTTTTCTACAACCGGACATTAACAAATTCACATCTGCCCATAACTGCGGGCACGGCTTTTGAAAGTTCAAAACCCTGCAGGGGTGTCCCAACTTAGCCCATCACAAGCTCTCACGGTCAACGAAGGATATTCCTTCTCCAGGGAAGACCCGTTCAGACTCGGAATCCCGGTTACAAGACATTTTGACAATGGTAAAACAAGACCAGCAAGACCACCCGATGCGCCGACATCATGATAGGAGTTGCACATATCTCGTTCTCGGGGCAACACCGTATGAACACTACGTACAGCTAAAACCAGCCCTCAAGTTTCCCTGAGGTGGCGCCGCAAGTGGCTCTATTTCGGACCAACACTTAGACAAGCACTGGCCCGGGGGTTAAAATAAAGATGACCTAGAACCCAAGGGAAGGTGATAGGTTGTTAGTGCAAATGGTAAAACCAAGGTTGGGCCTTGTTGGAGGAGTTTTATCCAAGGCGAACTGTCAAGGGGTTCCCATTATAACCCGACCGCGTAAGGAACGCAAAATCAAGGAACATAACACTGGTATGACGGAAACTAGGGCGGCAAGAGTGGAACAAAACACCAGGCATAAGGCCGAGCCTTCCACCCTTTACCAAGTATATAGATGCATTAATTAAATAAGAGATATTGTGATATCCCAACAATAAACATGTTCCAACCAGGAACAAACTCCATCTTCACCTGCAACTAACAACGCTATAAGAGGGGCTGAGCAAAGCGGTAACATGGCCAAACAACGGTTTGCTAGGACAAGGTGGGTTAGAGGCTTGACATGGCAATATGGGAGGCATGATATAGCAAGTGGTAGGTATCGCAGCATAGGCATAGCAAAAGAGCGAGCAACTAGAAAGCAAAGATAGAAGTGATTTCGAGGGTATGGTCATCTTGCCTGCAAAGTTCTCCGAGAAGACGAAAGCTTGATCCTCGCAAGCGTACTCAACGGGTACCTCGAACACAAACTCGTCTCCCGGCTCTACCCAAAGCAAGAACACAAGCAAAGGGAACAACCATCAACCACGGGCAATGCACAAGCAACATGATGCAAAACATGGCATGATATGCGGAATGTGATATGCGATGCATATGCATGTTCGGAAAGGAAAAATTGAACCTGGCCTCAACTTGGAAAACCAAGAGTGCCGCTGGAAAGATGAGTTGATTTCGGTCGAAATCGATATGAAGATCATCGGAATCGTATGCACGGTTTGCAAATGGCAAGCAAAACAAATATGGCACCGATCTGCGATTAACAGCACGAGGCCATCTAAAAGCATCAAGAACAACAAGCTACTGCACTCTAACATAACAACAAAGCACATGGCAGGGATCCACTCAAGATGCTTGACAAAAGATGAACACTGAGCTACGGACAAATCACTCAATAGCAGGTTCAAACAAGCATGTCAAAAGTGCAAAAGATATCAGGTTACAGACTTAGTGAAAATAACAACTTGTCAGGAATTTAACATCAGGAAGCAATGTTTAGAGCAAGATAAAAACATGCTACAGGAACATATCATGGCAAAGCAAGGCATGGCATGAAGCTACTCAAAGCATACAACAAAAGTCCCTTACTGACCATAAGCCAAAAGGGATCAGAAAATACAATGGCAACCATGTGAACATAGCAACTTTCGTTAACAGATTCAGACTTAGTAGAAAACTGGAACATGGCAAAACAGATTCACGTAGGCATGTTTACAAGCTCGATGCACTCACCACAAGGCATTGCATGACAAACTAAGCATACACCCAGCAAGTAGACATGGCATAGAAGCTAAACATGGCAAGAACAACCTCATAGCATGCACGGATCAACTACAACAACCTCGGCAAAATTGCTTAACATGTAAACAATCTGCCAGGAACATTTTATAGCAAAAGTAGAGCTCGATTGAGTCATGCTAGGGTGCCTCATAATTGCAAACAAAGACATGGATGGATAGAGCACAACAACAACTTCAAAACATCCTTACTGATCATGCTCAAAAGAGGCATGGATCACTCTGTAGCAACGAGAATACATGGCATAAAAATATTAACATGGCAAAGAATTAGAAGATTTCTAAGTCCCTGAAATCAGCAACATTACGAGAGCTACTTTGCATGCTTGTGCTAGTCACCACAGAGATCACAAAAATACATGGCATACACCCCTGTAAGGATGGCATGGCATACTTCAAAACTCATGTAGGGCTCAAGTTCATAGGAGGCACATATTAATCATGGCAAAAATGACAAATGTCCAAATACTGATAAGAATCTGAAACTAACATTACATAGCACTCTTGCAACAGCATTTAGGGCATTAAGATGAACTCAAATTAACATGGTGCAATGGGATGAAATGAAGTACTCGTCGAGACGAACAATTTGATATGCTACACGTCCAAAACGGAGCCACGGGTGCAGAGATATGACACGATGAAGTTAGCTAAAAATTACTGGGACTTAGTGGGAAATCGACCTTCGGGATCTAGGGTTGACCCGGGCGCACGCGGATCGAGGCGGGGCCGGATCTTCTCTGGAGTTGGCGCCGGAGAACGAGGGGAGGCGGCGGCCGGGCTCGAGGTCGCCGGATCCGGTCCGGCCCGACCGGATCCGCGACGAGCGGCGGCGGAGGCGGCCCACGACGCTTCGGCGGAGGCGGGGCGAGGCACATGGCGGCGAGGCGCGGCTTCCGGCGGCGGGGTGGCGGAGCACCTGGTGGCGGCGGCGGGGGAGCACCTGGCGGCAGGCGGCGCGTGCCTCGGGTGGCGTGCGGGCGCGGCGTCGACGGGATGGGCCCCGCGGGCCCGATCCAGGCCCGGCGGGCCTGGCACGGAGGGAAGGAGAGAGACGCCGGCGGCGGTGACGTGGCGAGGTGGGATTGGTCTGGTGCGGCGGCGCGGACATGTCCGGCGTGGGAAATTTTGTCCGGTGGCGCGAGGTGGAAGGAGCTAGGGTGTCATCCGCGAGATTTTCGAAGGAGAGCACATATTTATAGGTAGAGGGAGCTAGGAGACTCCAAATGAGATGTGGTTTTCGGCCACGCGATCGTGATCGAACGACCTAGATGATGGAGGGGGTTTTGGGTCACTTTGGAGAGGTGTTGGGCTGCAACACAAACGAGGCCTTCTCGGCTCCTCGGTTAACCGTTGGAGTATCAAACGAAGTCCAAAAGGCACGAAACTTGACAGGCGGTCTACCGGTAGTAAACCAAGGCCGCTTGGCAAGTATTGGTCCAATCCGAAAATGTTTAACACCCACACACGAAAAGAGGTAAAAGGAGGGCGCCGGATGACATAGGAGCGCCGGAATGCAAAATGGACAACAGGGAAAATGCTCGGATGCATGAGACGAACATATATGCAAAAGCGATGCACATGATGACATGATATGAAATGCATGACACGCAAACAATTGACAAGGCAACAACAGCGAATAACTGGAAGACACCTGGCACATCGGTCTCGGGGCGTTACACGTGTGAATGGCCCTCCGATGATTTCTTGAGAGCAGCCGGGATTTATGATGATTTTTATGAATTGGCTGAGAATGCAAGCCTCACCGCCTTCCTCCACGACCAACGTGACCAGTATCTCTTACTCACTAATATCTTTGTGCAAAACTTTCATTTCCATTCTAGGATCTCACCACCTACGGTGGAGTTTTATTTATATGATGAGGATAAGGAGATGTCACTTTATGATTTTTGTCGGGTTTGTTTAGTCCCTTTCGAGGGCACGACAGAGGAACCACATCACGGTGATGTGGATGGGTTTATTGATACCATCACTGTAGGAGAAACGAGGAAGGTTTCCGATGCACGAATCACTAGCATACATTTTCCTGTTTTACGCTACTTTGCAATATTTGTTAGTCGTTGCTTAAATGGTCATGGAAACTGTGGAAACCTTAGTGTTCCTGATATTATTATTTTGTTCCACGGTTTATTCAGTGATAACTCTATTAATATGGGCGGTATTATTGCTAAACGGTTAAGTCTGAACCGTACAAAGGGCCCCATCTTTGGAGGCATCTATGCTTCACGCCTAGCTGCACATTTTAACATACCTATTAGGCATTATGAGAAGGAAGAAAAACTGCTGCCTCGTGTTTATTTAGATTATAAGAGTATGGTGGCACACGATTTTATTGTTAAGAATAGGGAAGGGGAGCTTAAATACAAATTGTTCTTTTATAAACATCATCCTGAGACTATTACCCTGCCTGCTCCTTCCTTGTTTGATTTATCTGCAGGCCAGTACCTTGTTCCATTAGAGGTTATTCACGCCTATCGGAACCCTACATCAGTCACAGAGCCAGAGCCGGAACCACAAGTTGATCCTCCACGACAGTCTAATTACCATTGGGATCCGGAAATGATTGCCAACCAGTGGCAGTCAGAGTCTTCTTCTTCGCAGTACGACCCCAACTATTACTATGGATATCCGCCAGGCCAGCCGTGGCCATAGACCAACTTAGGCCAAAATCCTAAGCTTGGGGGAGTACATATTTCTCACCAACATTACATTCATGTTCACACACTCATTGCTAGATGTCGGTGCTCATACTTTTCATTGTATCATCCATGCTAGTTTATTTTCCTTTTTATGCTTTCTTCTTGTGTGTTTAATAAACCTTAAGAAAAACCAAAAAAATTAGTTGTAGCTTTTAGCTAGTTTTAATTTCCACGCTTGTGGTAGTAACTAAAAAGAAAACCCCAAAAGATTTCATGTTAATCTTTTGCTTGTTGGGAGCTTTCCCGTGTAAATAGTTTTATTTCTTTTCTTTTCTTTGGGGTCGATAGGAGAAGACCATGATTAAATTGTTGAAGTAGCTCTTATTTGCATTATTGTTGATCTGACAAAAGAGCCCATATTGCCTTGTCTTCTCATGTTTATTGAATGCTTGCAGATTCTAGCTTAGTCCAATGCACGTGCACTATTATTATTATTCACATCATTCGATCGTGCAAGTGAAAGGCAATTATGACGATATATGATGGACTAATTGAGATGAGAAAAGCTAGTATGAACTCGACCTCTCTTGTTTTTGTAAATATGATTAGTTCATCGTTCCTGATTCAGCCTATTATGAATAAACATGTTTGCAATGACAACTAGAGATCATAGTTTCTTGTGCCATGCTTGATTAGCTAGGAGCTTATAATGGTTTACCTTGCGTGCCAACATGCTATTAAAATGGTTGTGATGTGGTATGATAGGGTGGTATCCTCCTCTGAATGATTTAAGTGACTTGACTTGGCGCATGTTCACGCATGTAGTTGAAACAAAATCAACATAGCCTTCACGATATTTATGTTCATGGTGGATTATATCCTACTCATGCTTGCATTCGGTGTTGATTAATTTTAATGCATGTTCATGACTGTTGTCGCTCTCTAGCTGGTCGCTTCCCAGTCTTTTGCTAGCCTTCACCTATACTAAGCGGGAATACTGCTTGTGCATCCAACTCCATAAACCCCAAAGTTGTTCCATATGAGTCCACCATACCTACCTATATACGGTATCTACCTGCCGTTCCAAGTAAACTTCTATGTGCCAAACTCTAAACCTTCAAATAAATAAACTGTTTTGTATGCTCGAATAGCTCATGTATCAACTAGGGTTGTCCGTATCTTCCATGTTAGGCGGGTTATTCTCAAGAGGAGTGGACTCCACTCCTCACTCACGAGAAAATGGCTGGTCACCGGGATGCCCAGTCCCATGCTTTATGCAAACTAAATCAAAATAATTGCAAACAAAACTCCCCCTGGGACTCTTGTTAGTTGGAGGCACTCGTTGTTTCGAGCAAGCCATGGATTGATGCTTGTTGGTGGAGGGGAGTATAAACTTTACCATTCTGTTTGGGAAACGCCTATAATGTGTGTAGCATGGAAGATATCGCCATCTCTTGGTTGTTATGTTGACAATGAAAGTATACCGCTCAAAATATTGTTCACCTCTATTTCAAAACCGAGCTCTGGCACCTCTACAAATCCCTGCTTCCCTCTGCGAACGGCCTATCTATTTACTTTCATGTTGAGTCATCATCCTCTTATTAAAAAGCACCGCTGTCATTTGCATTCATTAATGTTAGTTTACATTGAGTATGACTTGACTCGATCTCTTTTACCATGAATTACAATGTCTAGTCAGTCCTTGATCTTTAAAGGTGCTCTGCATTTATGTTTTGCGGTCTCAGAAAGGGCTAGCGAGATACCATCTTGTTATATCATATTATGATTGTTTTGAGAAAGTGTTGTCATCCGAGATTTATTATTATTGCTTGCTAGTTGATTATGCCATTGATATGAGTAAACATGAGACCTATGTGTTATCGTGAATATGGTTATTTCATAATCTTTGCTGAAAACTTGAATGCTGGCTTTACATATTTACAACAACAAGAGCAAACAGAGTTTGTAAAAGTTTTTCTTTATCGCTTTCAGTTTGTCAACTGAATTAATTGAGGACAAGCAAAGGTTTAAGCTTGGGGGAGTTGATACGTCTCCATCGTATCTACTTTTCCAAACACTTTTGCCCTTGTTTTGGACTCTAACTTGCATGATTTGAATGGAACTAACCCGGACTGATGTTGTTTTCGGCAGAATTGCCATGGTGTTATTTATGTGCAGAAACAAAAGTTCTCGAAATGACCTGAAACTTCACAGAACATATTTTCGGAAATAATAAAAAATCCTTGCATAAGATGAAGACCAGGGGGCCCACACCCTAGCCACGAGGGTGGGGGGCGCGCCTGCCCCCCTAGGGCGCGCCCCCTACCTCATGGGCCCCCTGGAGCTCCTCCGACCTTGACTCCAACTCTATATATTTGCTTTTGGGGAGAAAAAAATAAGGAAGAATGATTCATCGTGTTCTACGATACGGAGCCGCCGCCAAGCCCTAAAACCACTCGGGAGGGCTGATCTGGAGTCAGTTCGGGGCTCCGGAGAGGGGAATCCGTCGCCATCGTCATCATCAACCTTCCCCCATCACCAATTTCATGATGTTCACCACCGTGCGTGAGTAATTCCATCATAGGCTTGCTGGACGGTGATGGGTTGGATGAGATTTATCATGTAATCGAGTTAGTTTTGTTAGGGTTTGATCCCTGGTATCCACTATGTTCTGAGATTGATGTTGCTATGACTTTGCTATGCTTAATGCTTGTCACTAGGGCCCGAGTGCCATGATTTCGGGTCTGAACCTATTATGTTTCCATCAATATATGAGAGTTCTTGATCCTATCTTGCAAGTCTATAGTCACCTATTATGTGTTATGATCCGTTAACCCCGAAGTGACAATAATCGGGATACTTACCGGTGATGACCGTAGTTTGAGGAGTTCATGTATTCACTATGTGTTAATGCTTTGGTCCGGTACTCTATTAAAAGGAGGCCTTAATATCCCTTAGTTTCCGCTAGGACCCCGCTGCCACGGGAGGGTAGGACAAAATATGTCATGCAAGTTCTTTTCCATAAGCACGTATGACTATATTCGGAATACATGCCTACGTTATATTGATGAATTAGAGCTAGTTCTGTGTCACCCTAGGTTATGACTGTTACATGATGAACCGCATCCGGCATAATTCTCCATCACTGATCCATTGCCTACGAGCTTTCCATATATTGTTCTTCGCTTTTTTACTTTTCCGTTGCTATTGTTACAATCACTATAAAATACCAAAAACATTACTTTTGTTATCATTACCTTTTGCTACCGTTACCACTACTATCATATTACTTTGCTACTAAATACTTTGTTGCGGATATTAAGTTTCCAGGTGTGGTTGAATTGACAACTCAGTTGCTAATACTTGAGAATATTCTTTGGCTCCCCTTGTGTCGAATCAATAAATTTGGGTTGAATACTCTACCCTCGAAAACTGTTGCAATCCCTTATACTTGTGGGTTATCAAGGTATCTCTGGGACCTCTCGGTAATGCACATCATTATAAGCCTTGCAAGCAATGTGACTAATGAGTTAGTTGCGGGATGATGCATTACGAAACGAGTAAAGAGACTTGCTGATAACGAGATTGAAATAGGTATGAGGATACTGACGATCAAATCTCGGGCAAGTAACATACCGATGACAAAGGGAATGACGTATGTTGTTATGCGGTTTGACCGATAAAGATCTTCGTAGAATATGTAGGAGCCAATATGAGCATCCAGGTTCCGCTATTGGTTATTGAACGGAGAGGTGTCTCGGTCATGTCCACATAGTTCTCGAACCCGTAGGGTCCGCACGCTTAACGTTCAATCACGATTTGTATTTATGAGTTATGTGTTTTGGTGACCGAAGTTTGTTCGGAGTCCTGGGTGAGATCACAGACATGATGAGGAGTCTTGAAATGGTTGAGAGGTAAAGATTCATATATTGGAAGGTTATATTCGGACATCGGAATGGTTTCGGGTGATTCGGGTATTTTTCCAGAGTACCGAGGGGTTACAGGAACCCCCCCCCCCCCGGGGAAGTATTGGGCCAACATGGGCCTAAGGGAGAGAGAGGGAAGCCCGCGGGGGGTGGCCATGCACCCCCCTCCTAGGGAGTCCGAATAGGACAAGGAGGAGGGGGTGGCGCCCCCCTTCCCTTTCCCTCTCCCTCTCCTTCCTATTCCCTCCGGTGGAGAAAGGAAAAGGGTGGGAGAATCCTACTTGAACTAGGAGTCCAAGTAGGACTCCCCCCATGGCGCGCCCCTCCTGGCCGCCGGCCTCCTCCTCCCCCTTTATATACGAGGGCGGGGGGCACCCCAAGGGCACACCAAGAATTCTCTTAGCCGTGTGCGGTGCCCCCTCCACAATTTACTCCTCCGGTCATTGCGGCGTAGTGCTTAGGCCAAGCTCTGCGCGGATCACATCACCATCACCGTCACCACGCCGTCGTGCTATCAGAACTCTCCCTCGACCCTCTACTGGTTCAAGAGCTCGAGGGACATCATCGAGCTGAACGTGTGCTGAACACGGAGGTGTCGTAATTCGATACTTAGATCGGTTGGATCATGAAGACGTTCGACTACATCAACCGCGTTAGCCTAACGCTTCCGCTTTCAGTCTACGAGGGTACGTGGACACAGTCTCCCCGTCTCATTGCTATGCATCTCCTAGATAGATCTTGTGTGATCGTAGGAAATGTTTTGAAATTGCATGCTTCGTTCCCTAACAATATGTTGATGTATGAGATGATCGTGTTTTGTAATATCGACAACCAGCAGGAGCCTTAGGGTTGTCTCTTAATTATTGTATGAAATGCAAGCACCATGTAATTGCTTTACTTTATAGTTGTAGAAGCGATAGTTAGTTGACGAGACGACCCCGACGCAAGGATGGAGATCAAGGTGTTGAGCCGGTGACGATGGAGATCATGACGATGCTTTGGAGACGGAGAACAAAAGCACAAGATGATGATGGCCATATCATGTCACATATTTTGATTGCATGTGATGTTTATCCTTTATGCATCTTATTTTTCTTAGTACGGCAGTAGCATTATAAGATGATTCCTTCACTAAATTTCAAGATAAAAGTGTTCTCTCCCGAGTATGCACCATTGCCAAAGTTTGCCATTTCGAAGCACCTCGTGATGATCGGGTGTGATAGACTCTACGTTCACATACAACGGGTGTAAGACAGTTTTGTACATGCAGAATACTTGGGTTAAACTTGACAAGCCTAGCATGTGCAGGCATGGTCTCGGTACACTGGAGATCGAAAAGTCGAATGTGAGTCATATAGTAGATATGATCAACTTAGAGATGCTCACCATTGATGACTACCCCATCTCACATGATGATCGGACATGGGCTACTTGATATGGATCATGTATCACTTAGATAACTTGAGGTGTTAATTTAAGTGGGAGTTTATTAATAATTTGATTAACTGAACTTAATTTATCATGAACTTAGTCTTAATAGTTTTTGCATATCTATGTTGTAGATCAATAGCTCGCGATATAGCTCCCCTATTTTTTGATATGTTCCTAGAGAAAACTAAGTTGAAAGATGATAGTAGCAATGATGCGGACTGGGTCCGTGATCTAAGGATTATCCTCAGTGTTGCACAAAAGAATTATGTCCTTGATGCACCGCTAGGTGGCCGACCTATTGTAGGAGCAGATGCAGACGTTATGAACGTTTGGCAAGTTTGATATGATGACTACTTGATAGTTTACTGCGCCATGCTTTACGGCTTAGAACCAGGACTTCAAAAACATTTTGAACGCCATGGAGCATATGCGATGTTCCAAGAGCTGAAAATTGGTATTTCAGGCTCATGCCCGAGTCAAGAGGTATGAGATGACAAGTACTTTGCCTACAAGATGGAAGAGAATAGCTCAGCCAGTGAGCATGTACTCATAATGTCTAGGTACTACAAGCGCTTGAATCAAGTGGGAGTTAATCTTTCAGATAAGATAGTGATTAACAGAGTTCTCCAGTCACTATGACCAAGCTACTAGAGCTTTATGATGAACTTTAATATGCAAGGAATGACTAAAACAATTTTTGAGTTCTTCGCGATGCTAAAATCGACGGAGGTAGAAATCAAGAAAGAGCATCAAGTGTTGATGGTTAATAAGACCACTAGTTTCAAGAAAAAGGGCAAGTGAAAGAAAGGGAACTTCTAGAAGAATGGCAGCAAGTTGCCACTCCCATGAAGAAGCCCAAAGCTAGACCCAAGCCTGAAATTGAGTGCTTCTACTGCAAAGGAAATGGTCACTGGAAGCGGAACCGCCTCAAATACTTGGCGGATAAGACGGATGGCAAAGTGAACAAAGGTATATATGATATACATGTTATTGATGTGTACCTTACTCGTGTTCATAGTAGCCCTAGGGTATTCGATACCGGTTCAGTTGCTAAGTAACTCGAAACAGGAGTTGCAGAATGTACAGAGACTAGTTAAGGGCGAGGTAACTATGAGTATTGGAAATGATTCCAAGGTTGATACGATTACCATTGCACACTCCCTCTACCTTCGGGATTAGTGTTGAACCTAAATAAATGTTATTTGGTGTTTGCATTGAGCATGAATATGATTAGATCATATTTATTGCAATATGGTTATTCATATAAGTCAGAGAATAATTGTTGTTCTGTTTACATGAATAAAACCTTCCGTGGTCATACACCCAATGTGAATGGATTATTGAATCTCGATCATAGTGATACACGTATTCATAATATTGATGCCAAAATATGCAAAGTTGATAATGATAGTGCAACATATGTGTGGCACTGCCGTTTAGGTCATATTGGTGTAAAGCACATCAGAGAAATCCGTTCCCGTGATGCCTACACCAACTAGAGAGGAAGCTAATGATGATGATCAGATCAAGTTACTACTGGACCTCGTAGGTCGAACACAATACGTTCTGCACTAGAGTGGTACGGTAATCCTGTCTTGGAAGTCATATTATTAGACCATGGCGAACCTACGAACTATGAAGAAGCTATGATGAGCCTAGATTCCGATAAATGGATTGAGGCCATGTCTGAGATATGATCCATGCATGAGAACAAAGTGTGGACTTTGGTGGACTTGCCCGATGATTGGCAAGCCATTGAGAATAAATGGATCTTCAAGAACACTGATGGTAATGTTACTATCTACAAAGCTCGACTTGTCGCAAAAGGTTTTCGACAAGTTCAAGGAGTTGAATACGATGAGACTTTCTCACCCGCAGCGATGCTTAAGTCTGTCCAAATCATGTTAGCAATTGCCGCATTTTATGATTATGAAATCTGGCAAATGGACGCCAAAAATGCATTCCTTAATGGATTTCTTAAAGAAGAGTTGTATATGATGCAACCAGAAGGTTTTGTCGATCCTAAAGGTGCTAACAAAGTGTGCAAGCTCCAGTAATCCATCTATGGACTGGTGCAAGCATCTCGGAGTTGGAATATACGCTTTGATGAGGTGATCAAAGCATATGGTTTTATACAGACTTACGCTGACGCCTGTATTTACAAGAAAGTGAGTGGGAGCTCTGTAGCATTTCTGATATTATGTGGATGACATATTGTTGATTGGAAATGATATAGAATTTCCGGATAGCATAAAAGGATACTTGAATAAGAAATTTTTCAATGGAAGACCTCTATGAAGCTGATTATATATTGGGCATCAAGATCTATAGGGATAGATCGAGACACTTAATAGGACTTTCATAAAGCACATACCTTGTAAAGTTTTGAAGAAGTTCAAAATGGATCAGTTAAAGAAAGGGTTCTTGCCTATGTTACAAGATGTGAAATTGAGTCAGACTCAAAGCCCGAACACTGCAGAAGATAAAGAGAAAATGAAAGTCATCCCCTATGACTCAGCCATAGGTTCTATCATGTATTCTATGTTGTGTACCAGACCTAATGTGTGCCTTTCCATAAGTTTGGTAGGGAGGTACCAAAGTAATCCAGGAGTGGATCACTGGACAACGGTCAAGAACATCCTAAAATACCTGAAAAGGACTAAGGATATGTTTCTCGTTTATGGAGGTGATGAAGAGCTCGTCATAAATGGTTATGTCGATGCTAGCTTCGACACTGGTCCGAATGACTCTAAGTCACAAACTGGACATGTATTTATATTGAATGGTGGAGCTGTCAGTTGGTACAGTTCCAAGCAAAGCGTCGTGACAGGATCTACGTGTGAAGCGGAGTACATAGCTGCTTCAGAAGCGGGTCATTAAGAAGTCTCAATGAAGGAGTTTGCTACCTCTTGAGCACTGCCTTGGTTTTCCCTTGAATAGGAAAGGGTGGTGCAGTAAAGCAGCGTAAGTATTTCCCTCAGTTTTTGAGAACCAAGGTATCAATCCAGTAGGAGACCACACGTGATTCACCTCATACCTACACAAACAAATAAGAACCGCGCAACCAACGCGATAAAGGGGTTGTCAATCCCTTCACGGCCACCTACAAGAGTGAGATCTGATAGAGATGATAATAATAAGATAAGTATTTTTGGTATTTTTATGATATAAATTGAAAGTAAAGATTGCAAAATAAAATAGATTGGAAACTTGTATGATGGAAAATAGACCCAGGGGCCATAGGTTTCACTAGTGGCTTCTCTCAAGATAGCATAAGTATTACGATGGGTGAACAAATTACTGTCGAGCAATTGATAGAAAAGCGAATAATTATGAGAATATCTAGGCATGATCATGTATATAGGCATCACGTCCGCGACAAGTAGACCGACTCCTGCCTTCATCTACTACTATTACTCCACACATCGACCGCTATCCATCATGCATCTAGAGTATTAAGTTCATAAGAACAGAGTCACGCCTTAAGCAAGATGACATGATGTAGAGGGATAAACTCATGCAATATGATGTAAACCCCATCTTTTTATCCTCGATGGCAACAATAAAATATGTGTCGTTTCCCTTTCTATCACTGCGATCGAGCACCGCAAGATTGAACCCAAAGCTAAGCACTTCTCCCATTACAAGAAAGATCAATCTAGTAGGCCAAACCAAACTGATAATTCGAAGAGACCTGCAAAGATAAACCAATCATACATAAAAGAATACAGAGAAGATTCAAATATTGTTCATAGATAATCTTGATCATAAACCCACAATTCATCGGATCTCGACAAACACACCACAAAAAGAAGAGTTACATCGAATAGATCTCCAAGAGAATCGAGGAGAACTTTGTATTGGGATCCAAAGAGAGAGAAGAAGCCATCTAGCTACTAGCTATGGACCCGTAGGTCTGAAGTAAACTACTAACACATCATTGGAGGGGCCATGGAGTTGATGTAGAGGCCCTCCATGATCAATTCCCCCTCCGGTGGAGATTCGGAAAAGGCCCCAAGATGGGATCTCTTGGGTACATAAGGTTGCAGCGGTGGAAATAGGGTTTTGTGGTGCTCCTGGATGTTTGCGGGGTATGTGAACATATATAGGAGGAAGAAGTAGGTCGGTGGAGCTACGAGGGGCCCACGAGGGGGGAGGGCGCGCCCCCTGCCTCGTGGCCGCCTCGTTGATTGCTTGACGTCCACTCCAAGTCCTCTAGATCACGTTTGTTCCAAAAATCACGTTCCCGAAGGTTTCATTCCGTTTGGACTCCATTTGATATTCATTTTCAACGAAACACTAAAATAGGCAAAAAAACAGCAATTTGGGCTGGGCCTCTGGTTAATAGGTTAGTCCCAAAAATAATATAAAAGTGTAAAATAAAGCCCATTAACATCCAAAATAGATAATATAATAGCATGGAACAATCAAAAATTATAGATACGTTGGAGACGTATCAGCATCCCCAAGCTTAATTCCTGCTCGTCCTCGAGTAGGTAAATGATAAAAACATAATTTTGGATGTGGAATGCTTTCTAGAATACATTCAATGTATTTTTCTCTATTGTGGCATGAATGTTCAGATCCGAAATATTCAAGATAAAAGTTTATTGTTGACATAAAAATAGTAATACTCCAAGTATGCTAATCAAGCAATTATGTCTTATCAAAATACCATAGCCAAAGAAAACTTATCCCTACAAAGTCATATAGTTTGGCCATGCTTCATTTTCGTCACACAAAATGCTCTAATCATGCGCAACCCCGATGACAAGCCAAGAAATTGTTTCATACTTAGCTTTTTCAAACTCTTTCAACTTTTACGCAATATATGAGCGTGAGCCATGGACATAGCACTATGGGTGGAATAGATATGATGATTGAGGTTGTGTGAGAAGACAAAAAGGGAGAATGTCTTACATTGACGCGGATAATCAATGGGCTATGGAGATGCCCACCGAATGATGTCAATGCAAGGAGTAGGGATTGCCATGCAACAGATGCACTAGAGCTATAAATATATGAAAGCTCATCAAAGAAACTAAGTGGGTGTGCATCCAACTCACTTCCTCACGAAGACCTAGGGCATTTTAGGAAGCCCATCATTGGAATATACAAGCCAAGTTCTATAATGAAAAATTCCCACTAGTATATGAAAGTGACAAAATAAGAGACTCTCTATCATGAAGATCATGGTGCTACTTTGAAGCACAAGTGTGGAAAAAGGATAGTAACATTGTCCCTTCTCTATTTTTCTCTCATTTATTTATTATTATTATTATTTGGGCCTTCTTTCTTTTTTTTGGCCTCTTTTCTTTCTTTTTTTCTTTTTTTTTGTCCGGGGTCTCATCCCGACTTGTGGGGGAATCATAGTCTCCATCATCCTTTCCTCACATGGGACAATGCTCTAATGATGATCATCACACTTTTATTTTCTTACAACTCAAGAATTAAAACTCGATACTTAGAACAAAATATGACTATGTGAATGCCTCCGGTGGTGTACCCGGATTGCGATGAATCAAGAGTGACATGTATGAAAAAATTATGAACGGTGGCTTTGCCACAAATACGATGTCAGCTACATGATCATGCAAAGCAATATGATAATGATGATGCGTGTCATAATAAATGGAACGGTGGAAAGTTGCATGGCAATATATCTCGGAATAGCTATGGAAATGCCATAATAGGTAGGTACAGTGGCTGTTTTGAGGAAGATATAAGGAGGCTTATGTGTGATAGAGCGTATCATATCACGGGGTTTGGATGCACCGGCGAAGTTTGCACCAACTCTCAAGGTGAGAAAGGGCAATGCACGGTACCGAAGAGGCTAGCAATGGTGGAAGGGTGAGAGTGCATATAATCCATGGACTCAACATTAGTCATAAAGAACTCACATACTTATTGCAAAAATCTACAAGTCATCAAAACCAAGCACTACGCGCATGCTCCTAGGGGGATGGATTGGTAGGAAAAGACCATCGCTTGTCCCCGACCGCCACTCATAAGGAAAGCAATCAAAGAACAGCCCGTGCTTCAAATTTGTCACATAAGTTCACCATACGTGCATGTTATGGGACTTGCCAACTTCAACACAAGTATTCATCAATTTCACAATTACTCAACTAGCACACTTCTAATATTACCACCTTTATATCTCAAAACCATCTATCAAGCATCCAACTTCTCTTAGCATTTAAAATTTATAACCAAAGTGAATTACCATGCTGTTCTAAAGGACTCTAAAAATGATATAAGTGAAGCATGAGAGATCAATTATTTCTATAAAGTAGAACCACCACCGTGCTCTAAAAGATATAAGCGAAGCACTAGAGCAAAAACTATATAGCTCAAAAGATATAAGTGAAGCACACAGAGTATTCTAATAAATTCCAATTCATGTGTGTCTCTCCCAAAAGGTGTGTACAGAAAGGATGATTGTGGTAAACTATAAAGCAAATACTCAAATCATACAATACGCTCCAAGCAAAACACATATCATGTGGCGAATAAAAATATAGCTCCAAGTAAAGTTACCGATGGACGAAGACGAAAGAGGGGATGCCATCCGGGGCATCCCCAAACTTAGGCTTTTTGGTGTCCTTGGATTTTAACTTGGGGTGCCTTGGGAATCCCCAATCTTAGGCTCTTGCCACTCCTTGTTCCATAATCCATCAAATCTTTACCCAAAACTTGAAAAC
The DNA here is from genome assembly GCF_056163025.1 of Triticum urartu. NCBI lineage: Eukaryota > Viridiplantae > Streptophyta > Magnoliopsida > Poales > Poaceae > Triticum > Triticum urartu. Next base: position 97,729,990 of record NC_141878.1, on the reverse strand, counting down.
TTCACAACACAAAACTTAAAAGAAAATCTCCGTGAGCTCCGTTAGTAAAAGAAAACAAACCACCACTTCAAGGTACAGTAATGAACTCATTATTTATTTATATTGGTCTTAAACCTACTGTATTCCAACTTTTCTATGGTTCATAAACTCTATTACTAGCCATAGATTCATCAAAATAAGCAAACAACACACAAAAAACAGAATCTCTCAAAAACAGAACAGTCTGTAGTAATCTGTAGGTTTAGAATACTTCTGCAACCCCAAAAATTCTAAAATAAATTGCTGGACGTGAGGAATTTATATATTAATCATATGCAAAAATAATTAACTAAATATCACCCTCAAATAAAAAATGGCAGCAATTCTCGTGAGCGCTAAAGTTTCTGTTTTTTACAGCAAGATCGCAAAGACTTTCCCCAAGTCTTCCCAAAGGTTCTACTTGGAACAAACACTAATTAAAAGCATAAAACCACATATAAATAGAGGCTACATGAATTATTTATTGAATAACAGCAAGTAAAAATATTGGGTTGTCTCCCAACAAGCGCTTTTCTTTAAAGCCTTATAGCTAAGCATAAGATTTCAACGATGCTCACACGAAAGACAAGAATTGAAGCACAAAGAGAGCATCATAAAACACGTGACAAAAACATCTAAATCTAACATACTTCCTATGCATAGGAATCTTATAGGCAAACAAACTATCAAGGCAAGCAAAAACTAGCATATGCAAGGAAGCGGAAAGAAACAATAGCAATCTCAAGATAACGAGAGGTAATTTAGTAACATAAAAATTTCTACAACCATATTTTCCTCTCTCATAATAATTACATGTAGGATCATAAGCAAATTCAACAATATAGTGATCATATAAAATATTCTCGACATGATCCACATGCTTGCAAAGTTGACACTCTTCCGAAATAGTGGGGTTAACATTTACTAAAGTCATGACCTCTCCAAACCCAATTTTATCAAAAACTTCATAAGATTGAAAATTCTCCAAATATGTGGGATCTAAAGTTGACACTCTTCCAAACCCACTTTCAATATTATTGCAAACATTATTATCAATCTCATATTCATCATGGGGCTTAAATAAATTTTCAAGATCATAAGAAGAATCACCCCAATGATGATCATTGCAACAAATAGTAGTCATAGCAAAACTAGCATCCCCAAGCTTGAGGTTTTGCATATCATTAACACAATTGACATTAAGAGAATTTATAATAACATCACTGCAATCATGCTTTTCATCGAAGGAACTATCAAGTATGGGTGCAATAGCAATGATCCCATGTTTAACATAAGGAACTATAGCAAATTCATCTTCATAAATATTGGCATCATGGCCACAAGAATAGCAAGCATCATGTTCATCAAGGGATATTTCAATCAAATCATAGGAATCATAATTATCTATAGATTCATGCATATCATTATTTTCTTCCGAAGCAACGGTCATTCTTTCAATAAATTCTTTGACATAGACATTATGAGCATAGTTTTCATAGCAATATTTAAGTATGTCAAAATTTTCAGATTCATAGAGTGTAATATCATACTTTTCAATCAAAGAAGCAACTTCATAAGCACCCTTAAAAGAAACAAATTCTTCAATTTGTTCGATATCGTAGTAACTATAAACACCCTTTGCATAAGAAGATAAGATTTCATTATCATTAAACTCGCATAGGTAGGGGAGGTGTTTTTTATGGTTCTTAGAGCAACAAGTAAGATCACAAATTTCACAAAGATTCCAAGCATAACATAGCAATCTGTTTATTTGATCCCATAAGAGTCTCCCTTTTTTAGACAAACGGTGACGCACAAAATGAGCATGCTCATCTAAAGATTTCCCATCAACTAGGCTAGTTGGGGTTTCAGCACGAGCGCATAAGGATCAAAGATGATCCAAGTAGAACACTTTAAGTGGATCCATATCAATAGATTTTTAGCAAGCAAATGGAAGGTACATGGAAACACAAACAAAGATACATATGGGAAGAAGGTGAATGGAAAAGAGGGCGAATAAAACGGCAAGGGTGAAGTGGGGGAGAGGAAAACGAGAGGCAAATGGCAAATAATGTAATGCGAGGGATAATAGTTTGTGATGGGTACTTGGTATGTCTTGACTTGTGCGTAGACTCCCCGGCAACGGCGCCAGAAATCCTTCTTGCTACCTCTTGAGCACTGCGTTGATTTTCCCTTGAAGAGGAAAGGGTGGTGCAGTAAAGCAGCGTAAGTATTTCCCTCAGTTTTTGAGAACCAAGGTATCAATCCAGTAGGAGACCACGCGCGAGTCACCTCGTACCTACACAAACAAATAAGAACCTCGCAACCAACGCGATAAAGGGGTTGTCAATCCCTTCACCGCCACTTGCAAGAGTGAGATCTGATAGAGATGATAATAATAAGATAAGTATTTTTGGTATTTTTATGATATAAATTGAAAGTAAAGATTGCAAAATAAAATAGATTGGAAACTTGTATGATGGAAAATAGACCCAGGGGCCATAGGTTTCACTAGTGGCTTCTCTCAAGATAGCATAAGTATTACGGTGGGTGAACAAATTACTGTCGAGCAATTGATAGAAAAGGGAATAATTATGAGAATTCTAGGCATGATCATGTATATAGGCATCACGTCCGCGACAAGTAGACCGACTCCTGCCTGCATCTACTACTATTACTCCACACATCGACCGCTATCCAGCATGCATCTAGAGTATTAAGTTCATAAGAACAGAGTAACGCCTTAAGCAAGATGACATGATGTAGAGGGATAAACTCATGCAATATGATGTAAACCCCATCTTTTTATCCTCGATGGCAACAATAAAATATGTGTCATTTCCCTTTCTATCACTGGGATCGAGCACCGCAAGATTGAACCCAAAGCTAAGCACTTCTCCCATTACAAGAAAGATCAATCTAGTAGGCCAAACCAAACTGATAATTCGAAGAGACTTGCAAAGATAAACCAATCATACATAAAAGAATACAGAGAAGATTCAAATATTGTTCATAGATAATCTTGATCATAAACCCACAATTCATCGGATCTCGACAAACACACCACAAAAAGAAGAGTTACATCGAATAGATCTCCAAGAGAATCAAGGAGAACTTTGTATTGGGATCCAAAGAGAGAGAAGAAGCCATCTAGCTACTAGCTATGGACCCGTAGGTCTGAAGTAAACTACTAACACATCACTGGAGGGGCCATGGAGTTGATGTAGAGGCCCTCCATGATCAATGCCCCTCCGGCGGAGCTCCGGAAAAGGCCCCAAGATGGGATCTCTTGGGTACAGAAGGTTGCGGCGGTGGAAATAGGGTTTTGTGGTGCTCCTGGATGTTTGCGGGGTATGTGAACATATATAGGAGGAAGAAGTAGGTCGGTGGAGCTACGAGGGGCCCATGAGGGGGGAGGGCACGCCCCCTGCCTCGTGGCCACCTCGTTGATTTCTTAACTTCCACTCCAAGTCCTCTGGATCACGTTTGTTCCAAAAATCACGTCCCCGGAGGTTTCATTCCGTTTGGACTCTGTTTGATATTCCTTTTCTACGGAACACTGAAATATGCAAAAAATAGCAATTTGGGCTGGGCCTCCGGTTAATAGGTTAGTCCCAAAAATAATATAAAAGTGTAAAACAAAGCCCATTAACATCCAAAACAGATAATATAATAGCATGGAACAATCAAAAATTATAGATATGTTGGAGACGTATCAGAGTTCATATATGTTCTGGGTATAATGCCCAGTGCATCGAGTCGAATGAAAATCTTTTGTGACAAGACTGGAGCAATTGCCTTAGCGAAGGAATCCAGGTTTCACAAGAGGACTAAACACATCAAGAGACGCTTCAACTCCATTCGTGAAAAGGTCAAGGATGGAGACATAGAAGTTTGCAAAATACATACGGATCTGAATGTAGCAGACCCGTTGACTAAGCCTCTTCCGTGAGCAAAACATGATCATGAAGGAAATATGCCCTAGAGGCAATAATAAAGTTGATATTTATATTTCCTTATATCATGATAAATGTTTATTATTCATGCTAGAATTGTATTAACTGGAAACTTAGTACATGTGTGAATACATAGACAAAACAGAGTGTCCCTAGTATGCCTCTACTTGACTATCTCGTTAATCAAAGATGGTTAAGTTTCCTAGCCATGGACATGTGTTGTCATTTGATGAACAGTATCGCATCATTAGAGAATGATGTGATGGACTAGACCCATCCGTTACCTTAGCACCATGATCGTTTAGTTTATTGCTATTGCTTTCTTCATGACTTATACATGTTCCTATGACTATGAGATTATGCAACTCCCGAATACTGGAAGAACACTTAGTGTGCTATCAAACATCACAACATAACTGGGTGATTATAAAGATGCTCTACAGGTGTATCCGATGGTGTTTGTTGAGTTGGCATAGATCGAGATTAGGATTTGTCACTCCGACTGTCGGAGAGGTATCTCTGGGCCCTCTGGTAATGCACATCACTATAAGCCTTGCAAGCAATGTGACTAATGAGTTAGTTGCGGGATGATGCATTACGGAACAAGTAAAGAGACTTGCCGGTAACGAGATTGAACTAGGTATGATGATACCGACGATCAAATCTCGGGCAAGTAACATACCGATGACAAAGGTAACAACGTATGTTGTTATGCGGTTTGACCGATAAAGATCTTCATAGAGTATGTAGGAACCAATATGAGCATCCAGGTTCCGCTATTGGTTATTGACCGGATATGTGTCTCGGTCATGTATACATAGTTCTCGAACCCGTAGGTCCGCACGCTTAACGTTCGATGACGATTTTATTATGAGTTATGTGTTTTGGTGACTGACGTTTGTTCAGGGTCCCGGATGAGATCATAGACATGACGAGGAGTCTTGAAATGGTCAAGAGGTAAAGATTTATATATTGGAAGGTAGTATTTGGGCATCTGAATGGTTCCAACTGATTCAGGTATTTTTCCGGAGTACCGAGGGGTTACCGGAACCCCCTGGGAAAGTGTTGGGCCTACATGGGCCTAAGGGAGAGAGAGGGAAGCCAGCGCTAGGGGGTGGCACGCGCCCCCCTCCTAGGGAGTACAAATAGGACAAGGAGGAGGGGGCGTGGCCCCGCTTTCCCTTTCCCTCTTCTTCTCCTTCATTTTCCCTCCGGTGGAAGAAAGGAAAGGGGGCGAATCCTACTCCTGGTAGGACTCCCCCCCATGGCGCGCGCCCCCTGGACGGCCTCCTCCTCCTCTCATCCTTTATATATGGGGGTGGGGGCACCCCAAAGGCACACCAATAGTTCTCTTAGCCGTGTGTGGTTCCCCCTCCATAGTTTACTCCTCCGATCATAGCGTCGTAGTGCTTACGCGAAGCCCTGCGTGGATCACATCACCATCACCGTCACCATGCCGTCGTGCTGACGGAACTCACCCTCGACCCTCTGCTGGATCAAGAGTTCGAGGGACGTCATCGAGCTGAACGTGTGCTGAACACGGAGGTGCCGTACGTTCGGTACTTGGATCGGTTGGATCGTGAAGACGTTCGACTACATCAACCACATTAACCTAATGCTTCCGCTTTCAGTCTACGAGGGTACCTGGACACACTCTCCCCATCTCGTTGTTATGCATCTCCTAGATAGATCTTGCGTGATCGTAGGAAATTTTTGAAATTGCATGCTACGTTCCCCAACAGTCCTTCCCTAGTGGCGCCCCTTTTCATATTTGCCGAAGGGGGGAAGGAAAGGGGGAGATGAAAGGAAGAGGGAGGCCGACTCCCCCTTTCCTTCTCCCCCCAAGGGCCGCGGCCTTGAAGGGGCGCGCCAGCTCCTTGTGGGCTGGTGTGTCCCCCCTTTGGCCCCTTGTGGGCTTGTGTGTCCCCCCCTTTGGTGATCTATAGGGGAACATAGCATGCAATTTCAAAAAAAATACGATCACGCAAGATCTATCTAGGAGATGCATAGCAACGAGAGGGGGAGTGTGCCCACGTACCCTTGTAGACCGTAAGCGGAAGCGTTAGGTTAACGTGGTTGATGTAGTCGAACATCTTCACGATCCAACCGATCCAAGTACCGAACATACGGCACCTCCGTGTTCAGCACACGTTTAGCTCGATGACGTCCCTCGAACTCTTGATCTAGCAGAGGGTCGAGGGAGAGTTTCGTCAGCACGATGGCGTGGTGACGGTGATGGTGATGTGATCCGCGCAGAGCTTCGCCTAAGCACTACGACGCTATGACCAGAGGAGTAAACTGTGGATAGGGCACCGCACACGGCTAAGAGAACTCTTGGTGTGCCTTTGGGGTGCTCCCTGCCCCCGTATATAAAGGATGGAGGAGGAGGAGGCCGCCTAGGGGGCGCGCGCCATGGGTGGGAGTCCTACTAGGAGTAGGATTCACCCCCCCTTTCATTTCTTCCTCCGGAGGGAAAAGGAAGGAGAGGGAGAGGGAGAGGGAAAGTGAAGGAAATATGCACTAGAGGCAATAATAAAGTTATTGTTTATTTCCTTATATCATGATAAATGTTTATTATTCATGCTAGAATTGTATTAACCGGAAACTTAGTACATGTGTGAATACATAGACAAACAGAGTGTCACTAGTATGCCTCTACTTGACTATCTCATTAATCAAAGATGGTTAAGTTTCCTAACCATAGACATGAGTTGTCATTTGATTAACGGGATCACATAATTAGGAGAATGATGTGATTGACTTGACCCATTCTTTTAGCTTAGCACTTGATCGTTTAGTTTACTGCTATTGCTTTCTTCATGACTCATACATGTTCCTATGACTATGAGGTTATGCAACTCCCGATTACCGGAGGAACACTTTGTGTGCTACCAAACGTCACAACATAACTGGATGATTATAAAGGTGCTCTACATGTGTCTCCAATGGTACTTGTTGAGTTGGTATAGATCAAGATTAGGGTTTGTCACTCCGATTGTCGAAGAGGTATCTCTGGGCCCACTCGGTAATGCACATCACTATAAGCCTTGCAAGCATTGTAACTAATGAGTTAGTTACGAGATGATGTATTACAGAACGAGTAAAGAGACTTGCCGATAACGAGATTGAACTAGGTATTGAGATACCGACGATCGAATCTCAGGCAAGTAACATACCATGACAAAGGGAACAACGTATGTTGTTATGCGGTTTAACCAATAAAGATCTTCATAGAATATGTGGGAGCCAATATGAACATCCAGGTTCCGCTATTGGTTATTGACCAGAGACGTGTCTCGGTCATGTCTACATAGTTCTCGAACCCGAGGGTCTGCACGCTTAAAGTTCGGTGACGATCGGTATTATGAGTTTTAGTGTTTTGATGTACCGAAGGTAGTTCAGAGTCCCGAATATGATCACGGACATGACGAGGAGTCTCGAAATGGTCGAGACGTAAAGATCCATATATTGGACGACTATATTCGGACACCGAAAGTGTTCCGGGTGGTTTCGGAGAAAACCGGAGTGCCGGAGGGTTATCGGAACCCCCCGGGAGAAATAGTGGGAATTATGGGCCTTAGTGGAGAGAGAGAGGGCTGGACTAGGGCAGGCCGCGCGCCCCTCCCCCTCTGATCCAAATTGGACTAGGAGAGGGGGGCAGCGCCCCCCTTTCCTTTCCCCCTCCTAGTAGGAGTAGGAAAGAGGGGAATCCTACTCCTACTAGGAGGAGGATTCCTCGTCCTGGCGTGCCTACAGGGGCCGGCCGGCCTCCCCCTTGCTCATTTATATACGGGGGCAGGGGGCACCTCTAGACACACAAGTTGATCTATTGATCTCTCCCAGCCGTGTGCGGTGCCCCCCTCCACCATAATCCACCTCGGTAATATCATAGCGGTGCTTAGGCGAAGCCCTGCGTCGGTAGCATCATCATCACCATCATCACGTCATCGTGCTGATGGAACTCTCCCGTGAAGCTTTGCTAGATCGGAGTTCGTGGGACGTCATTGAGCTGAACGTGTGCTGAACTCGGAGGTGTCATGCGTTCGGTACTTGGATCGGTCGGATCATGAAGACGTACGACTACATCGACCATGTTGTGTTAACGCTTCCGCTTTCGGTCTACGAGGGTACGTGGACACACTCTCCCCTCTCGTTGCTATGCATCACCATGATCCTGTGTGTGCGTAGGAATTTTTTTGAAATTACTATGTTCCCCAACAGTGGCATCCGAGCCTGGTTTATGCGTAGATGTTATATGCACGAGTAGAACACAAGTGAGTTGCCGACGATACAAGTCATATTGCTTACCAGCATGTCACACTTTGGTTCGGCGGTATTGTTGGATGAAGCGACCCGGACCGACATTATGCGTACGCTTACGCAAGACTGGTTCTACCGATGTGCTTTGCACACAGGTGGCTGGCGGGTGTCAGTTTCTCCAACTTTAGTTGAATCGAGTGTGGCTATGCCCGGTCCTTGAGAAGGTCAAAACATCACTAACTTGACAAAATATCGTTGTGGTTTTGATGCGTAGGTAAGAACGGTTCTTGCTCAGCCCGTAGCAGCCACGTAAAACTTGCAACAACAAAGTAGAGGACGTCTAACTTGTTTTTGCAGGGCATGTTGTGATGTGATATGGTCAAGACATGATGCTATACGTTATTGTATGAGATGATCATGTTTGTAACCGAGTTATCGGCAACTGGCAGGAGCCATATGGTTGTCGCTTTATTGTATGAAATGCAATCGCCCTGTAATGGCTTCACTTTATCACTAAGCGGTAGCGATAGTCGTAGAAGCAATATTTGGCGAGACGACAACGATGCTACGATGGAGATCAAGGTGTCGCGGCGGTGACGATGGTGATCATGATGGTGCTTCAGAGATGGAGATCACAAGCACAAGATGGTGATGGCCATATCATATCACTTATATTGATTGCATGTGATGTTTATCTTTTATGCATCTTATTTTTCTTAGAACGAAGGTAGCATTATAATATGATCTCTCACTAAATTTCAAGGTACAAGTGTTCTCCCTGAGTATGCACCGTTGCGAAAGTTCGTCATACCGAGACACCACATGATGATCGGGTGTGATAAGCTCTACATTCACATACAACAGGTGCAAGCCAGTTTTGCACATGCAGAATACTCGGGTTAAAGTTGACGAGCCTAGCATATGCAAATATGGCCTCGGAACACTAGAGACCGAAAGGTCGAGCGTGAATCATATAGAAGATATGATGAACATAGTGATGTTCACCATTGAAAACTACTCCATCTCACGTGATGATCAGACATGGTTTACTTGATATGGATCACATGATCACTTAGATGATTAGAGGGATGTCTATCTAAGTGGGAGTTCTTTAATAATTTGATTAACTGAACATTAATTTATCATGAACTTAGTACCTGATAGTATTTTACATGTCTATGTTGTTGTAGATAGATGGCCCGTGTTGTTGTTCCGTTGGATTTTAATGCGTTCCTTGAGAAAGCAAAGTTGAAAGATGATGGTAGCAATTACACGGACTGGGTCCGTAACTTGAGGATTATCCTCATTGCTGCACAGAAGAATTACGTCCTGGAAGCACCGCTAGGTGCCAAACCTGCTGCAGGAGCAACACCAGATGTTATGAACGTCTGGCAGAGCAAAGCTGATGACTACTCGATAGTTCGGTGTGCCATGCTTTATGGCTTAGAACCGGGACTTCAACGACGTATTGAACGTCATGGAGCATATGAGATGTTCCAGGAGTCGAAGTTAATACTTCAAGCAAATGCTCGGATTGAGAGATATGAAGTCTCCAATAAGTTCTATAGCTGCAAGATGGAGGAGAATAGTTCTGTCAGTGAGCATATACTCAGAATGTCTGGGTATAATAATCACTTGATTCAACTGGGAGTTAATCTTCCGGGCGATAGTGTTATTGACAGAATTCTTCAATCACTGCCACCAAGCTACAAGAGCTTCGTGATGAACTATAACATGCAAGGGATGGATAATACGATTCCCGAGCTCTTCGCAATGCTAAAAGCTGCGGAGGTAGAAATCAAGAAGGAGCATCAAGTGTTGATGGTCAAAAAGACCACCAGTTTCAACAAAAAGGGCAAAGGGAAGAAGAAGGGGAACTTCAAGAAGAATGGCAAACAAGTTGTTGTTCAGGAGAAGAAACCCAAGTCTGGACCTAAGCCTGAGACTGAGTGCTTCTACTGCAAGCAGACTGGTCACTGGAAACGGAACTGCCCCAAGTATTTGGCGGATAAGAAGGATGGCAAGGTGAACAAAGGTATATGTGATATACATGTTATTGATGTGTACCGTACTAATTCTCGCTGTAGTGCCTGGGTATTTGATACTGGTTCTATTACTAATATTTGCAACTCAAAACAGGGACTACGGATTAAGCGAAGATTAGCAAAGGAAGAGGTGACGATGCGCGTGGGAAATGGTTCCAAAGTTGATGTGATCGTGGTCGGAACGCTACCTCTACATCTACCTTCGGGATTAGTTTTAGACCTAAATAATTGTTATTTGGTGCCAGCGTTGAGCATGAACATTATATCTGGATCTTGTTTAATGCGAGACAGTTATTCATTTAAATCAGAGAATAATGGTTGTTCTATTTATATGAGTAATATCTTTTATGGTCATGCACCCTTAAAGAGTGGTCTATTCTTTTTGAATCTCGATAGTGAAGATACACATATTCATAGTATTGAAGCTAAAAGATGCAGAGTTGATAATGATAGTGCAACTTATTTGTGGCACTGCCGTTTGTGTCATATTGGTGTAAAGCTCATGAAGAAACTCCATTCTGATGGACTTTTGGAATCACTTGATTATTAATCACTTGGTACTTGCGAACCATGCCTCAAGGGAAAGTTGACTAAAACACCATTCTCCGGAAGAATGGAGCGAGCAACAGATTTGTTGGAAATCATACATACTGATGTATGTGGTCCGATGAATGTTGAGGCTCATGGCGGATATCGTTATTTTCTCACCTTCACAGATGATTGAAGAAGATATGGGTATATCTACTTGATGAAACATAAGTCTGAAACATTTGAAAAGTTCAAAGAATTTCAGAATGAAGTGGAAAATCATCGTATCAAGAAAATAAAGTTTCTACGATCTGATCGTGGAGGAGAATATTTGAGTTACGAGTTCAGTCTTCATTTGAAACAATGTGGAATAGTTTCGCAACTCACGCCACCTGGAACACCATAGCGTAATGGTGTGTCCGAATGTCGTAATCGTACTTTACTAGATATGGTGCGATCTATGATGTCTCTTACTGATTTACCACTATCATTTTGGGGTTATGCTTTAGAGACGGCTGCATTCATGTTAAATAGGGCACCATCTAAATCCGTTGAGATGACTCCTTATGAACTGTGGTTTGGCAAGAAACCAAAGTTGTTGTTTCTTAAAGTTTGGGGCTGCGACGCTTATGTGAAAAAGCTTCAACCCGATAAGCTTGAAACCAAATCGGAGAAATGTGTCTTCATAGGATGCCCAAAAGAAACAGTTGGGTACACCTTCTATCACAGATCCGAAGGCAAGACTTTTGTTGCCAAGAATGGATACTTTCTAGAGAAGGAGTTTCTCTCGAAAGAAGTTAGTGGGAGGAAAGTAGAACTTGATGAGGTAACTGTACCTGCTCCCTTATTGGAAAGTAGTTCATCACAGAAACCGGTTCCTGTGACACCTACACCAATTAGTGAGGAAGCTAATGATGATGATCATGAAACTTTAGATCAAATTACTACTGAACCTCGTAGGTCAACCAGAGTAAGATCCGCACCAGAGTGGTACGGTAATCCTGTTCTGGAGGTCATATGGTTGGGGAACGTAGTAATTTCAAAAAAAATTCTACGCACACGCAAGATCATGGTGATGCATAGCAACGAGAGGGTAGAGTGTTGTCCACGTACCCTCGTAGAATGAAAGCGGAAGCGTTAGCACAACGCGGTTGATGTAGTCGTACGTCTTCACGATCCGACCGGTCAAGTACCGAACGCACGGCACCTCCGAGTTCAGCACACGTTCAGCCCGATGACGTCCCTCGAACTCCGATCCAGCTGAGTGTTGAGGGAGAGTTTCGTCAGCACGACGGCGTGGTGATGACGATGATGTTCTACCGACGCAGGGCTTCGCCTAAGCACCGCTACAGTATTATCGAGGTGGACTATGGTGGAGGGGGGCACCGCACACAGCTAAAAGATCAAACGATCAATTGTTGTGTCTCTGAGGTGCCCCCTGCCCCCGTATGTAAAGGATCAAGGGGGGAGGTGCGTCTGGCCTAGAGGGGGTGCGCCAGGAGGAGTCCTACTCCTATCGGGAGTAGGACTCCCTCCCTTTTCCTTGTTGGACTAGGAGTGGAGGGGGAAAGAGGAGGGAGAGAGGAAGGAAAGGCGGGCGCCGCCCCCCTCTCCTTGTCCTATTCGGACTAGGGGGGAGGGGCGCGCGGCCCTGCCCTGGCCTCCTCTCCTCTTCTCCACAAGGCCCACTATGGCCCATTAAGCTCTCGGGGGGTTCCGGTAACCTCCCGGTACTCCGGTAAAATCCCGATTTCACCCGGAACACTTCCGATATCCAAACATAGGCTTCCAATATATAAATCTTCATGTCTCGACCATTTCGAGACTCCTCGTCATGTCTGTGATCACATCCGGGACTCCGAACAACCTTCGGTACATCAAAACATATAAACTCATAATATAACTGTCATCGAAACGTTAAGCGTGCGGACCCAACGGGTTCGAGAACTATGTAGACATGACCGAGACACGTCTCCGGTCAATAACCAATAGCGGAACCTGGATGCTCATATTGGCTCCCACATATTCTACGAAGATCTTTATCGGTCAGACCGCATAACAACATACGTTGTTCCCTTTGTCATTGGTATGTTACTTGCCCGAGATTCAATCGTCGGTATCTCAATACCTAGTTCAATCTCATTACCGGCAAGTCTCTTTACTCGTTCCATAATACATCATCCCGCAACTAACTCAGTAGTTGCAATGCTTGCAAGGCTTAAGTGATGTGCATTACCGAGAGGGCCCAGAGATACCTCTCCGACAATCGGAGTGACAAATCCTAATCTCGAAATACGCCAACCCAACAAGTATCTTCGGAGACACTTGTAGAGCACCTTTATAATCACCCAGTTACGTTGTGACGTTTGGTAGCACACAAAGTGTTCCTCCGGTAAACGGGAGTTGCATAATCCCATAGTCATAGGAACATGTATAAGTCATGAAGAAAGCAATAGCAACAAACTAAACGATCAAGTGCTAAGCTAACGAAATGGGTCAAGTCAATCACATCATTCTCCTAATGATGTGATCCCGTTAATCAAATGACAACTCATGTCTATGGTTAGGAAACATAACCATCTTTGATCAACGAGCTATCAAGTAGAGGCATACTAGTGACACTCTGTTTGTCTATGTATTCACACATGTATTATGTTTCCGGTTAATACAATTCTAGCATGAATAATAAACATTTATCATGATATAAGGAAATAAATAATAACTTTATTATTGCCTCTAGGGAATATTTCCTGTCGCCAACCTCAATATTCATCGGACCACATACATCAGTATGTATGATTTCCAACAAATATGTTGCTCGCTCCATTGTTCCAGAGAACGGAGTCTTAGTCATCTTGCCCATGAGGCATGGTTCGCAAGCATCAATTGATTCATAATCAAGTGATTCCAAAAGCCCATCAGCATGGATTTTCTTCATGCGCTTTACACCAATATGACCTAAACGGCGGTGCCACAAATAAGTTGCACTATCATTATTAACTTTGCATCTTTTGGCTTCAATATTATGAAAATTTGTATCACGACGATCAAGATCCAACAAACCATTTTCATTGGGTGTAGGACAATAGAAGGTTTTATTCATGTAAACAGAACAACAATTATTCTCTAACTTACATGAATAACCGTATTGCAATAAACATGATCCAATCATATTCATGCTCAACGCAAACACTAAATAACATTTATTTTAGGTTTAACACTAATCTCAAAATTATAGGGAGTGTGCGATGATGATCATATCAATCTTGGAACCATTTCCAATACACATCGTCACTTCACCCTTAACTAGTCTCTGTTCATTCTGCAACTCCCGTTTCGAGTTACTATTCTTAGCAACTGAACTAGTATCAAACACTGAGGGGTTGCTATAAACACTAGTAAAGTACACATCAATAACATGTATATCAAATATAACTATGTTCACTTTGCCATCCTTCTTATCCGCCAATTACTAGGGGTAGTTCCGCTTCCAGTGACCAGTCCCTTTGCAGTAGAAGCACTTAGTTTCAGGCTTAGGTCCAGACTTGGGTTTTTTCACTTGAGCAGCAAGTTGCTTGCCGTTCTTCTTGAAGTTCCCCTTTCTTCCCTTTGTCCCTTTACTTGAAACTAGTGGTTTTGTATACCATCAACACTTGATGATTTTCTTGATTTCTACCTTCGTCGATTTCAGCATCACGAAGAGCTTGGGAATCGTTTTCGTTATCCCTTGCATATTATAGTTCATCACGAAGTTCTACTAACTTGGTCATGGTGACTAGAGAATTCTGTCAATCACTATTTTATCTGGAAGATTAACTCCCACTTGATTCAAGCGATTGTAGTACCCAGACAATCTGAGCACATGCTCACTCCTTGAGCTATTCTCCTCCATCTTTTAGCTATAGAACTTGTTGGAGACTTCATATCTCTCAACTCGGGTATTTGCTTGAAATATTAACTTCAACTCCTGGAACATCTCATATGGTCCATGACGTTCAAAACGTCTTTTAAGTCCCGATTCTAAGCCTTTTAAGCATGGTGCACTAAAGTATCAAGTAGTCATCATATTGAGCTAGCCAAACATTCATAACATCTGCATCTGCTCCTGCAATAGGTTTGTCACCTAGCGGTGCATCAAGGACATAGTTCTTCTGTGTAGCAATGAGGATAAACCTCAGATCACGGATCCAATCCGCATCATTGCTACTAACATATTTCAACTTAGTTTTCTCTAGGAACATATCAAAAATAAAACAGGGGAGCTAAAGGCGAGCTATTGATCTACAACATAGATATGCTAATACTACCAGGACTAAGTTCATGATTAATCATATTACTTAAGAACTCCCACTTAGATAGACATCCCTCTAATCCTCTAAGTGATCACGTGATCCATATCAACTAAACCATATCCGATCATCACATGAGATGGAGTAGTTTCAATGGTGAACATCACTATGTTGATCACATCTACTATATGATTCACGCTCGACCTTTCGGTCTCAGTTCCGAGGCCATATCTGTTATATGCTAGGCTCGTCAAGTTTAACCTGAGTATTCCGCGTGTGCAACTGTTTTGCACCCGTTGTATTTGAACGTAGAGCCCATCACACCCGATCATCACGTGGTGTCTCAGCACGAAGAACTTTCGCAATGGTGCATACTCAGGGAGAACACTTGTACCTTGATAATTAGTGAGAGATCATATTATAAAGCTGCCGTCGAACTAAGCAAAATAACATGTATAAAAGATGAACATCACATGCAATCAAAATATGTGGCATGATATGGCCATCATCATCTTGTGCCTTTGATCTCCATCTCCAAAGCATCGTCATGATTTCCATCGTCACCGGCATGACACCATGATCTCCATCATCTTGACCTATATCAATGTGTCGTCACATGGTCGTCTCGCCAACTATTGCTCTTGCAACTATTGCTATCGCATAGCGATAAAGTAAAGCAATTATTTGGCGCTTGCATCTTATGCAATAAAGAGACAACCATAAGGCTTCTGCCAGTTGCCGATAACTTCAACAAAACATGATCATCTTATACAACATCTTGTATCTCATCATGTCTTGACCATATCACATCACAACATGCCCTGCAAAAACAAGTTAGGCGTCCTCTACTTTGTTGTTGCAAATTTTACGTGGCTGCTATGGGCTGAGCAAGAACCGTTCTTACCTACGCATCAAAACCACAACGATAATTTGTCAAGTTAGTGTTGTTTTAACCTTCTCAAGGACCGGACGTAGCCACACTCGGTTCAACTAAAGTTGGAGAAACTGACACCCGCTAGTCACCTGTGTGCATAGCACGGCGGTAAAACCAGTCCCACGTAAGCGTACACGTAATGTCGGTCCAGGCCGCTTCATCCAACAATACCGCCGAACGAAAGTATGACATGCTGGTAAGCAGTATGACTTATATCACCCACAACTCACTTGTGTTCTACTCATGCATATGACATCTACGCATAAAACCAGGCTCTGATACCACTGTTGGGGAATGTAGTAATTTCAAAAAAAATCATACGCAGACGCAAGATCATGGTGATGCATAGCAACAAGAGGGGAGAGTGTTGTCCACGTACCCTCGTAGACCAAAAGAGGAAGCGTTAGCACAACGCGGTTGATGTAGTCGTACGTCTTCACGATCCGACCGATCAAGTACCGAACGCACGGCACCTCCGAGTTCAGCACACGTTCAGCCCGATGACGTCCCTCGAACTTCGATCCAGCCGAGTGTTGAGGGAGAGTTTCGTCAGGACGACAGCGTGGTGACGATGATGATGTTCTACCAACGCAGGGCTTCGCCTAAGCACCGCTACAGTATTATCGAGGTGGACTATGGTGGAGGGGGGCACCGCACACGGCTAAAAGATCAAACGATCAATTGTTGTGTCTCTAGGGTGCCCCCTGCCCCGTATATAAAGGAGCAAGGGAGGAGGTGCGGCCGGCCTAGAGGGGGCGCGCCAGGAGGATTCCTACTCCTACCGGGAGTAGGACTCCCTCCCTTTTCCTTGTTGGACTAGGAGTGGAGGGGGAAAGAGGAGGGAGAGAGGAAGGAAAGGGGGCGCCGCCCCCCTCTCCTTGTCCTATTCGGACTAGGGGGGAGGGGCGCGCGGCCCTGCCCTGGCCGCATCTCCTCTTCTCCACAAGGCCCACTATGGCCCATTAAGCTCCCGGGGGGTTCGGTAACCTCCCGGTACTCCGGTAAAATCCCGATTTCACCCGGAACACTTCCGATATCCAAATATAGGCTTCCAATATATCAATCTTCATGTATCGACCATTTCGAGACTCCTCGTCATGTCCGTGATCACATCCGGGACTCTGAACTGTTGGGGAACGTAGAAATAATTCAAAATTTTCTACGTATCACCAAGATCAATCTATGGAGTCATCTAGCAACGAGGGAGGAGTGGATCTACATACCCTTGTAGATCGCGCGCGGAAGCGTTCAAGAGAACGGGGTTGATGGAGTCGTACTCGTCGTGATCCAAATCACCGATGATCCTAGCGCCGAACGGACGGCACCTCCGCGTTCAACACACGTACGGAGCAGCGACGTCTCCTCCTCCTTGATCCAGCAAGGGGGAGGAGAGATTGATGGAGATCTAGCAGCACGACGGTGTGGTGGTGGAAGTAGCGGGATTCCAACAGGGCTTCGCCAAGCGCTGTGGGAGGAGGGAGATGTGTCATGGGAGGGAGAGGGAGGCGCCAGGGCTTAGGTGTGGCTGCCCTCCCTTCCCCCCACTATATATAGGGCCAAGGGAGAGGGGGGCAGCCTTGGCCCTTCCTCCAAGGAAGGGTGCGGCCAGGGAGGAGTCCATCCTCCCCAAGGCACCTAGGAGGTGCCTTCCCCTTTTAGGACTCTTCCTTTCCCTTATCTCTTGGCGCATGGGCCTCTTGGGGCTGGTGCCCTTGGCCCATATAGGCCAAGGCGCACACCCCTACAGCCCATGTGGCCCCCCCGGGGTAGGTGGAACCCCTTGGTGGACCCCCGGACCCCTTTCGGCACTCCCGGTACAATACCGATAATGCGCGAAACTTTTCCGGCGACCAAAACAAGACTTCCCATATATAAATCTTTACCTCCGGACCATTCCGGAACTCCTCGTGACGTCCGGGATCTCATCCGGGACTCTGAACAACTTTTGGGTTACCGCATATTAATATCTCTATAACCCTAGCGTCACCGAACCTTAAGTGTGTAGACCCTACGGGTTCGGGAGACATGCAGACATGACCGAGATGACTCTCCGGTCAATAACCATCAGCGGGATCTGGATACCCATGTTGGCTCCCACATGTTCCATGATGATCTCATCGGATGAACCACGATGTCAAGGACTTAATCAATCCCGTATACAATTCCCTTTGTCTAGCGGTACGATACTTTCCCGAGATTCGATCGTCGGTATCCCGATACCTTGTTCAATCTCGTTACCGGCAAGTCTCTTTACTCGTTTCGTAACACATCATCCTGTGATCAACTCCTTGATCACATTGTGCACATTATGATGATGTCCTACCGAGTGGGCCCAGAGATACCTCTCCGTTTACACGGAGTGACAAATCCCAGTCTCGATTCGTGCCAACCCAACAGACACTTTTGGAGATACCTGTAGTGTACCTTTATAGCCACCTAGTTACGTTGTGACGTTTGGCACACCCAAAGCACTCCTACGGTATCCGAGAGTTGCACAATCTCATGGTCTAAGGAAATGATACTTGACATTAGAAAAGCTTTAGCATACGAACTACATGATCTTGTGCTAGGCTTAGGATTGGGTCTTTGTCCATCACATCATTCTCCTAATGATGTGATCCCGTTATCAATGACATCCAATGTCCATGGTCAGGAAACCGTAACCATCTATTGATCAACGAGCTAGTCAACTAGAGGCTTACTAGGGACATGGTGTTGTCTATGTATCCACACATGTATCTGAGTTTCCTATCAATACAATTCTAGCATGGATAATAAACGATTATCATGAACAAGGAAATATAATAATAACTAATTTATTATTGCCTCTAGGGCATATTTCCAACACGAACAACCTTCGGTACATCAAAACATATAAACTCATAATATAACTATCATCAAAACGTTAAGCGTGCGGACCCTACGGGTTCGAGAACTATGTACACATGACCGAGACACGTCTCCGGTCAATAACCAATAGCGGAACCTGGATGCTCATATTGGCTCCCACATATTCTACGAAGATCTTTATCGGTCAGACCGCATAACAACATACGTTGTTCCCTTTGTCATCGGTATGTTACTTGCCCGAGATTCAATCGTCGGTATCTCAATACCTAGTTCAATCTCTTTACCGGCAAGTCTCTTTACTCGTTCCATAATACATCATCCCGCAACTAACTCATTAGTTGCAATGCTTGCAAGGCTTAAGTGATGTGCATTACCGAGAGGGCCCAGAGATACCTCTCCGACAATCGGAGTGACAAATCCTAATCTTGAAATACGCCAACCCAACAAGTACCTTCGGAGACACCTGTAGAGCACCTTTATAATCACCCAGTTATGTTGTGACGTTTGGTAGCACACAAAGTGTTCCTCCGGTAAACGGGAGTTGCATAATCTCATAGTCATAGGAACATGTATAAGTCATGAAGAAAGCAATAGCAACAAACTAAACGATCCAGTGCTAAGCTAACGAAATGGGTCAAGTCAATCACATCATTCTCCTAATGATGTGATCCCGTTAATCAAATGACAACTCATGTCTATGGTTAGGAAACATAACCATCTTTGATCAACGAGCTAGTCAAGTAGAGGCATACTAGTGACACTCTGTTTGTCTATGTATTCACACATGTATTATGTTTCTGGTTAATACAATTCTAGCATGAATAATAAAAATTTATCATGATATAAGGAAATAAATAATAACTTTATTATTGCCTCTAGGGCATATTTCCTTCACATGTTGCTAGACCATGACGAACCTACGAACTATGAGGAAGCGATGATGAGCCCAGATTCCGCAAAATGGCTAGAAGCCATGAAATCTGAGATGGGATCCATGTATGAGAACAAAGTGTGGACTTTGGTTGACGTGCCCGATGATCGGCAAGCCATCGAGAATAAATGGATCTTCAAGAAGAAGACAGACGCTGATGGTAATGTTACTGTCTACAAAGCTCGACTTGTTGCGAAAGGGTTTTGACAAGTTCAAGGAGTTGACTACGATGAGACCTTCTCACCCGTAGCGATGCTTAAGTCCGTTCGAATCATGTTAGCTATTGCCGCATTTTATGATTATGAAATTTGGCAAATGGATGTAAAAGACTGCATTCCTGAATGGATTTCTGGAAGAAGAGTTGTATATGATGCAACCTGAAGGTTTTATTGATCCAAAGGGTGCTAACAAAGTATGCATGCTCCAGCAACCCATTTATGGACTGGTGCAAGCATCTCGGAGTTGGAATAAACGTTTTGATAGTGTGATCAAAGCATATGGTTTTTTACAGACTTTTGGATAAGCTTGTATTTACAAGAAAGTGAGTGGGAGCTCTGTAGCATTTCTAATATTATATGTGGATGACATATTGTTGATTGGAAATGATATAGAATTTCTGGATAGCATAGAAGGATATTTGAATAAGAGTTTTTCAATGAAAGACCTCAGTGAAGCTGCTTACATATTGGGCATAAAGATCTATAGAGATAGATCAAGACGCTTAATTGGACTTTCACAAAGCACATACCTTGACAAAGTTTTGAAGAAGTTCAAAATGGATCAGGCAAACAAAGGGTTCTTGCCTGTGTTACAAGGTGTGAAATTGAGTAAGACTTAATGCCCGACCATTGCACAAGATAGAGAGAAAATGAAAGATGTTCCCTATGCTTTAGCCATAGGCTCTATCATGTATGCAATGCTGTGTACCAGACCTGATGTGTGCCTTGCTATTAGTTTAGCAGGGAGGTACCAAAGTAATCCAGGAGTGGATCACTGGACAGCGGTCAAGAACATCATGAAATACCTGAAAAGGACTAAGGATATGTTTCTCATTTATGGAGGTGACAAAGAGCTCATCGTAAATGGTTATGTTGATACAAGCTTTGACACTGATCCAGACGATTCTAAATCGCAAACCGGATACGTGTTTATATTGAATGGTGGAGCTGTCAGTTGGAGCAGTTCTAAACAAAGCATTGTGGCAGGATCTACGTGTGAAGCGGAGTACATAGCTGCTTCGGAAGCATCAAATGAAGGAGTCTGGATGAAGGAGTTCATATCTGATCTAGGTGTCATACCTAGTGCATCGAGTCAAATGAAAATCTTTTGTGACAATACTGGTGCAATTACCTTGGCAAAGGAATCCAAATTTCACAAGAGAACCAAGCACATCAAGAGACGCTTCAATTCCATCCGCGATCAAGTCCAGGTGGGAGACATAGAGATTTGCAAGATACATACGGATCTGAATGTTGCAGACTCGTCGACTATGCCTCTCTCACGAGCAAAACATGATCAACACCAAGGCTCCATGGTTGTTAGAATCATTACTATGTAATCTAGATTATTGACTCTAGTGCAAGTGGGAGACTGAAGGAAATATGCACTAGAGGCAATAATAAAGTTATTGTTTATTTCCTTATATCATGATAAATGTTTATTATTCATGCTAGAATTGTATTAACCGGAAACTTAGTACATGTGTGAATACATAGACAAACGGAGTGTCACTAGTATGCCTCTACTTGACTAGCTCATTAATCAAAGATGGTTAAGTTCCCTAACCATAGACATGAGTTGTCATTTGATTAACGGGATCACATCATTAGGAGAATGATGTGATTGACTTGACCCATTTCGTTAGCTTAGCACTTAATCGTTTAGTTTACTGCTATTGCTTTCTTCATGACTCATACATGTTCCTATGACTATGAGATTATGCAAATCCCGATTACCGGAGGAACACTTTGTGTGCTACCAAACGTCACAACGTAACTGGGTGATTATAAAGGTGCTCTACAGGTGTCTCCAATGGTACTTGTTGAGTTGGTACAGATCAAGATTAGGATTTGTCACTCCGATTGTCGGAGAGGTATCTCTGGGCCCACTCAGTAATGCACATCACTATAAGCCTTGCAAGCATTGTAACTAATGACTTAGTTACAGGATGATGTATTACGGAACGAGTAAAGAGACTTGCCGGTAACGAGATTGAACTAGGTATTGAGATACCGACGATCGAATCTCGGGCAAGTAACATACCGATGACAAAGGGAACAACGTATGTTGTTATGCGGTTTGACCGATAAAGATCTTCGTAGAATATGTGGGAGTCAATATTAACATCCAGGTTCCGCTATTGGTTATTGACCGGAGACGTGTCTCGGTCATGTCTACATAGTTCTCGAACCCGTAGGGTCCGCACGCTTAAAGTTCGGTGACGATTGATATTATGATTTTTAGTGTTTTGATGTACCGAAGGTAGTTCGGAGTCCCGGATATGATCACGGACATGACGAGGAGTCTCAAAATGGTCGAGATGTAAATATCGATATATTGGATGACTATATTCGGACACCGGAAGTGTTCCGGGTGGTTTCGGAGAAAATCGGAGTGCCGGAGGATTACCAGAACCCCCCCCCCCCCGGGAGAAATAGTGGGCCTTATGGGCCTTAGTGGAGAGAGAGATGGCTGGCCTAGGGCAGGCCGCGCGCCCGGCGCCCCCTTTCCTTCTCCCTCTCCCCCTTCCTTTCCCCATCCTAGTAGGAGTAGGAAAGAGGGGAATCCTATTCCTAATAGGAGGAGGACTCCTCCTCCTGGCGCGCCTACAGGGGCCGGCCGGCCTCCCCCCTTTCTCCTTTATATACGGGGGCAGGGGCCACCTATAGACACACAAGTTGATATGTTGATCTCTCCCAGCCGTGTGCGGTGCCCCCCTCCACCATAATCCACCTCGATAATATCGTAGCGGTGCTTAGGCGAAGCCCTGCGTCGGTAGCATCATCATCACCGTCATCACGCCGTCGTGCTAACGGAACTCTCCTGTGAAGCTCTCCTGGATCGGAGTTCGTGGGACGTCATCGAGTTGAACGTGTGCTGAACTCGGAGGTGCCGTGCGTTCGGTACTTGGATCGGTCGGATCATGAAGACGTACGACTACATCAACTGTGTTGTGCTAACGCTTCCGCTTTCGGTCTACGTCTCCCCTCTCGTTGCTATGCATCACCATGATCATGTGTGTGCGTATGATTTTTTTTGAAATTACTACGTTCCCCAACAGAAAGGGGGGCCGCACCCCCTCATCCTTGTCCTATTCGGACTCCCTAGGAGGGGGGCGCGCGCCACCCCCCCCCCCCCCCCCGCGGGCTTCCCTATCTCCCTTAGGCCCATGACACCTCGGGAGGTTAATGGGTCAAAGGGGGGGACACACCAGCCCACAAGGGGTTGGCCCGCCCCTTCTAGGCCGCAGCCCTTGGGAGAGAAGGAAATAGGGGAGTTAGCTCCCTCTTCCTTTCATCTCCCCCCTTTCCTTCCCCCCTTCGGCAAATATGGAAAGAGGGGCACCACTAGGGAAGGACTGTTGGGGAACGCAGCATGCAATTTCAAAAAAAATTCCTACGATCACGCAAGATCTATCTAGGAGATGCATAGCAACCAGAGGGGGAGAGTGTGTCCACATACCCTCGTAGACCGAAAGCGGAAGCGTTAGGTTAACGCGGTTGATGTAGTCGAATGTCTTCACGATCCAACCGATCCAAGTACCGAACGTACGGCACCTCCGTGTTCAGCACACGTTCAGCTCGATGACGTCCCTCGAACTTTTGATCCAGCAGAGGGTCGAGGGAGAGTTTCATCAGCACGACGGGGTGGTGACGGTGATGGTAATGTGATCCGCGCAGGGCTTCGCTTAAGCACTACAACGCTATGACCGGAGGAGTAAACTGTGGAGGGGGGCACCGCACACGGCTAAGAAAACTATTGGTGTGCCCCCCGCCCCCGTATATAAAGGAGGGGAGGAGGAGGTGGCCGGCCCTAGGGGTGGCGCGCCATGGGGGGAGTCCTACTAGGGCTCCACTCCTAGTAGGATTCGCCCCCCCCCCCATTCCTTCCAATGGAGAGGGGAAATGGGAAAGAGGGGAGAGGGAGAAGGAAAGGGGGGGTCCAATTTGGATTGGGCAGGGGGAGGCATGCGCCTCCTCTTGTGGCCTTCCTCCCTCTCTCCACTATGGCCCATGAGGCCCATTAACTTTCCCGGAGGGTTTCGGTAACCTCCCGGTACTTCAAAAAATCCCCAAACCTTTTCGGAACCATTCCGGTGTCCGGATATAACCTTCCAATATATGAATCTTTACCTCTCGACCATTTCGAGACTCCTCGTCATGTCTATGATCTCATCCGGGACTCTGAACAAATTTCGGTCACCAAAACACATAACCACACAGAACTACACAGAATCACGGCAATTGCTTAGCCGTGTGCGGCGCCCTTAGGAGAAGCCCTGCGTAGATAGCATCACCACCACCGTCATCACGTCGTTGTGCTTCCAGAACTCATCCACTACTTCGACTTCTTGCTGGATCAAGAAGGCGAGGATGTCACCGAGCTGAACGTGTGCTGAACGCGGAGGTGTCGTACGTTCAGTATTCTATCGGTTGGATTGCAAAGAAGTTCGACTACATCAACCGCGTTACTAAATGCTTCCGCTTACGGTCTACGAGGGTACGTAGACACACTCTCCCCTCCCGTTGCTATGCATCTCCTTGGATAGATCTTGTGTGTGCGTAGAATATTTTTTTTGTTTTCCATGCAATGTTTTCCGACATTTACATCATCATGACAGTTTTTTACAAAAAATAAGTCTATTATATGTAGTACATACAACTAGAGTTTGACAATGTGCTGCTATGAACTAAGCGGGACTCCAGTCATTGTAGGGGGAGGAGCACCCGAGTGGCCTCCTATTTGACCATCAAATATCACGAAGTCTAGCTCGTCCGCTTGTTGCAACATGGATATCTTGTACACCATTTGTTGTTAGGGCTAGTTGTTTTGTGCTTCGGCAACATCATTGCAACAATTTTTTGAGTAGGGCATTTTGGAGACTGAGCTCCATGGAGCCCTTTATTTTAAAAAATTCAAAATTCATAAATTTCAGTTTAAAAAATTCCTGAAAAAATTTATACATGTATGCAAGGATGTAAAGTGTGTGTGTGAAAAATTTCAGGATGAAATATCTTGAACCGCGAGTTGCATAAAAAAACAAAATCAGGGACTTTAAAGATGAACGTACATATGTTAAAAAGCCCCAGATTTGTCTTTTTTGTGTACCTCACATTTTAATGTATTTCGACATGAAAATTTGCACACATATACATTATGTATCTAGGTATATGTGTACTTATTTTCAGAATTTATTGAAACTGAAAAGTTTGAATTTTGAAGTTTTCAAATAAAGGCCTCCATGGAGCTCGGTCTCCGTTTGGCATTTTCGCAATTTTTTTATTTAGTTAGTAAAAATGCAACATTTTCAAACATAAACTTGCAACAAATAAATGAAGCTATGCAATGAACCTCCATTTGATGCAATATCTTGTTGAAAATAGGTTGCAACATACATAACAATACAAAACTAACATAAACAACACATAGAAATAGTTTCATCAAAAAGCCAAACACCCAAAAAATATTGCAACATACTGCAAATATGTGTGCCAGAAACAAAATACATACTTCCATCACGTTGAAATAACATATGCAACATAAAAAAAATTACAATCCACCGACCTCACACTACCAATATTTGAGGACCAGTACTGGTTTGGCCTCGCCAACAATGAATCCGCATGTTGGGACCCTGTCAAAGTTGGCTTGGACTCATCATCATGCAACCTTCCAAAGTTCGATGGCACGAACTCGATCTCAATTGAAGGAGGTTTTGGGGAAGGAAGCACTGAAGAAGATGGAGGCGCTCAGGAGGAGGATAATCTTGGAAATGGGAAATGCTCGATGGAAAGAGGTTAATAGTGAGGAGCTCTATAGGGAGGAAGAGACCTAGTGAAAACATAGAATTACATTTTAGTCCCAAAGAAAATCCTTTTGAACTGAATCCTGGAAGTGCTCTTCATCCCCTATGTAGTTTTTGGTGATCGGTGACATCATAGCTCGAGGGACTATGAACACTCAAGTCTATTTCAGATTATATCCCAAAAGATGCAACTAGGAAGATGATTAGTGACCCCCCTGCCATTCTTAAGTGTTGGCCAAGCCAAGGACTTAGATTTTACTTTTTGTGATCTATTATCACACTAAGTCCACAGGTATGCGGATACTATCAAAAGGGGATCAAAGATGTGGTGATCGGTTTTCTTATTCAAATTTGTATAAAGATCAAGCTCCAAAATCACCCAAAACATCTCATACATTCCCACTATCTCAATGTTCTTTCACTATCCAGAGCCACCGAACAACCATCATCCGGAACCTCCAAACCTTTTGAGAGATATTTGTTGCAAAACCCTAGCTCATTCGGAGCCTCTTGGAAACCTCCACTCCGAGCGACCTCGGCACTTATGCATTCTTCTGGCCTTGCATGGATATACCAAACACTCCGGTCCCAAAAAATCAAACAACATCCCATGACGTGCGCAGGTGAGCCAAGGCCAGTCGGAGCCCCCGAACGACTTCAAGTGGACCCCTCCAACCAAATCAAAAGTTGCCTCCTTTACTTCAATTGGAGCCTCCAGGCCGATCTCTCGGGGCCTCTGAATTGCGCAAAAAGGCGTGTAATAGTCACATTTCTAGGACCAGCTTATATATACTACACCAACCCCACCAGTTCACTCAAAGCACTTCATTTTAAATCACATTTTCTTAGAGGGAACTACCTAGTCTTGTGTGGAATTCAAAGGGCTTTTTTATGCAACCTCCGAGGCCAAACCTTTGATTTCTAATCACTTGTTTGCCACTCCAACCTCTCCAACCTCTCGAGTCCAAACATATATCTCATGAGAGTTTTCGGCGCGGAGGAGATTATCTTTTGAGGCACAAGAGCAAGAGATTCATCACCAAACAACCCCAAACTTATTGTATCCTAGTTGGCTAGCTATTTTGAGAGCATTCAAGGTGTGAAGTAACAAAAAGTTTGTGAGGGGTCGAGAATCGCCTACTTTGTGTTGATCTACTCCGAGTAAGCCATGGTGGAATAGGTCTGCTGCTCCTTCCTGGACTCTTTTTGGGCATTACCATCCATGGACCTATCAACAAGGATCTAAATGATCCTATAATCTTCATGGTTCGAAGCCTCCATCAATGTGGAGTAGAATAACGCCACCTATCCGAACTATGGGAAACATCGTCGAGCCTCCTCGGTGTCGCCCGACAAGCCTAGAGGGAAAGTCCTCATTGTTGTCGCCGTAGTAGCCACTTGTATGACATGATAAATGGGGGAGAAGCCAAATCAGCAAGGGTTGCATCTTGATTTGTGTTGACAGTAGGGCTAGCGTTGCCGGTGGGAACGAGCGATCTCCCTAGTGGGAACAATCTGCACAAAAATCGAGGACGCCAGTGGCAAGCCAATGACCAAATCAACACCATGCCGAAGCACATACCCAACAACAACACTGGCCCATTGTCTCCTCGACTATGTTGACCATGCCGACAATGGTGTTGAAGTTGGAGCATCATTAACCAACGCAACACCATCACCGCCATTTGAACGACACCACCACGACACCAAATTCCAGCCCTAATTTTACATGTCAAACACACAAAACCAAGGTAGCAAGCCAAGGACCATGCAGCCGAGGATGGGGTTGAAGGCGAAGCACCATTAATCAACGCAACACCATCACCGCCATCTAAACTGTGTCGCTGCAACACCATATTAATTCTAACTCTAATTACCGATCGCTGGTGGTGGTGATCTAAAGAGATGACGTGTCTTGATTGAGCTTTTCTTGACAAAACAGTTTTATTGACGTCATATTCTTGACATAACAGTTTTTATTGACGCCATATTCTTACTCTAGTTACCAATCGCTGGTGGTGGTGATCTAAAGAGATGATGTGTCTTGATTGAGCTTTTCTTGACATAACAGTTCTATTGAGAGAAGAAGTACATAGGACCAGCTCTGTACATGAGGTTTGTTCCATAGCCGCTCTATACATGAGGTTTGTTCCATAGCCTGAACGCACGAGACTGCTTGTAATGTCCTCTTAGCGGCTTCAGAGGCCCGAATTGTTCCGCCTCCTTCCTGTTCTGGTTGCTTTTACTTCACATTTTATCTTAGTTTGATCCAAAGAAAATCCAATGGCGTTGGCTGTTCATTCACAGCAAGACACAGCACATCAGCTCCGGCGATTATGCCAGAGGAGCCGAGTCCGGAGCTCCACATAGCAATCTCAATGGCGGCAATGAAATGAAACCAATTACTGTGTTGCAATTGCACATGCATGTATACAGTAAACATTTATAAGAATACAAGGGGTCAACTTTTAAGAGGGGGAAACGCTGTTGCCATCCCAATACCCTAGCTTTCAAAAAACTACCAGTACATGTCAACCATTCTTCTGTAAACCTGTGTTGTATAGTGTAGATGCTACCATGTAAGATGCCCTCAATCTTTCTAAAAGCAAAGAATAGAGCAAACAAAAAATGAGACTATGTACAGGGGATCTTTGCTGCTGCTGCTGCTTTCTCCAGTTCTCTTTCATCGGTACCGTCGGTGCAGGTGTCTTGGGTTGGACCCAGCTGAGGCAGGACCAATTCCAGCGGAAGAAAGGGGAAGATTCACAACAAAAATGATACACAGATGACCGTTTGGTTCAGGTATTCATTCAGTAACAAACTTCAAAAAGAATCGACAGCATTTGACTAGATTGCTTGTGTTGCATAGCTTGTCATAGACATGGCACTGTACAGTAAGTAGCTCACCAAGGAGATCCATCACTACAGCTGCAGAATACCAAATCATTAAATATAGTTAGATGACTGGGGAAAAACACAGGTCCCAACAGTGCCAGCACGTTTTTATGATTGTTATTATCATTTGATTTCATTCAATTTAGCTCAACTAAACCATCCACCACACATTCTCCCTGCCACGTACACCCTCCGTTCCAAAATAGATGGCTCAACTTTATACTTTAGTTAGTACAAAGTTGAGTCATCTATTTTGGAACGGAGGGAGTAATACATAAGATGAACACAACTCAATTATATTTCTGTGTCGTGGGACATCCAAGGTATTTTTCAGTGAAAGGCGATAATGAAGGAAATCTCTCGCAATGATGAACATAATACATGTTTCACTATACGCACCACGTTTAGCCAAGGTCCACACAAAGCAAGGCGGCAAGGCTATAACAGTTCAAACATGAAAGGCCAAATGCTTAAGTGAAGCTTACTAAAACGGTTGCTCACTCACCTTTAAATATAACCTTCAAATAAAACTCACAAGCAATGCATGCAATGCTATCCAGTATATCAAGACACCAAGTCTCAAGGTTGGTTGTCTCATGAGCAATCTATCACCAGATGCCCTGATAAAATCAAAGATAAAAATTAACAAGGGAACACCTTCAATCAACTCAATAAGAACTGAAATTGCACTTACCACATCCCATCGATTCTGTCTGATATAGGTCGAGTGAACTTCGGAACAATGCGCGACATCGTCAGTGACTTGAAACCATGCGCTGCAATAACAAATGGAGAATCAGCCAGGGAACAAAATTAACACCATAAAGCTAAAGTTAGCATGCAAGATTTTGTCACCTTTATCATCATCTTCATCATCTAATGGTTTGTCCTTGTGCATCTCTACATCGATAGCAACCTGGTCGTTGTTGACTTTTCGTGCCCCTCGAATCTGAGTGACAACTGCAGCTGGGCTTACTTTGTCATTCTGCATTCAAATTGAAATAGGCAAGTGACTATGAATAAACAAAACCTAAAAAGCAATGTGATATGTTATATACAGTTTGTGTTAATTGCATATAAAAACATGAAGTTCTCATACCATTTGCTCAATCTCCGACGTGCCAGGCAAGTTTATAGATCTAGGTTGGCCCATCGTCCTGTCTCGACGAAGCATCCCTATCTGAGAATCCTTTTGGCTCAAAGAAGCTTCTAGAGCCTCTGATTTACGCGACAACTCTTCCATTTTGGTCCTCTCGACCTGTAGTGAAGAATCTTTGCTTTGCACAGCAACCCTCAAATCATCTGATTCAGATATCAGCGACACTATTTTTTTGTCCAACATGTCCATATATACTGGAACCTGAGTGTAATCATGGTCATCTGCACTCTCACAATGCACACCAAACTGCATCAGCGCAGTTTCTAACCACTTAACAAAATCATTTATCTGCGATGAGTACTGCTTGTTGCTATCTTCAGTGGTTAGTAGTTCATTAGTACTCCTTGTGACTTCTTGGCGCAGAAACGAGATCTCCGAATCTCTCTCTTGCAATTGTGACTGAAGGCTTTCCACTTCTACAAGAAGACTTTCAGACAAGCTATGCAACTCGTCAAACTTGTCGACAGTGGTTGCAAGTTTAGTCAGAGCTTTTGTCCTAGAATCTTCAAGGCTCTTCAAAGAAAATTCTTTTTCTTGCAGCATCTGCTCCAAGTCATTGCTTTTGTTCTCCAAGACTTCAAGCTCCTTTTCTTCTTCGTCAAGTGCTTGCATCAAACCTTCAATCTCTGTACAATACACCGCAACATATAACAAATGCAGGAATACAATCATTTATTTCTTTGAATCAGAAAAATAGAAATCAAACAGAAGCAACCAAAGAAATTTCAGTCAAAGAAAGTTCTATCAGCTCACCTTGGTCTTTTCTGCTCAGTTCATCAGTCAACTCCTTTATTCTTCCATGCTGCTCACTTGCCACTGTCTCCAAATCTTTAAGCTCACTTGCTTGGGTCTCTAAAGCTTTCTTCTGATTAAGCAACATCTCAACATGTTCCTCCAAATTGTGTACTTGCATTCTTGCATCTTCAAGCTCAACAGAAAGCTGTTTCGCATAAGATTCAGCTTCCCTTATCTGAGATGCAAGCTCCGAACTGATTGTGCTAATTTGCACATCTTTTCCCTGAAGCTCCTGCTGCAACTCAAGAACAGTAGCCTTTAGTTCCTTTGTGTTCCCTTCATTGCTATACTGAGTAGTCTTTACGGCTGCACCTAACCGCTCGACGACCGATTTTATATGATCATATGAAAATAAATGGTTCTGCCCAACAGAATAGCTCCCAATACCAGAACCCATACCAGTCATTCCTTCAATCTCAGAAACTGAACTAGAACATGCTTCGTAAAGCAAACTCATATTTCTACGCAATGATGAACTCTCCTCTTCCTTCTCTTTGATCTCTGATTGTAGTTCAAGAATGTTCTCTCTCAATGATTCCAACTCGTTATTTTGGGAAGTGAATCTGTTCTGCAAGTTGGACATAACTTCAGCTAACTCTGTTGCTTTCTGGTCAATTGAAAAACCATGCTCGTCAATATTCCTTTTGAGATCATTGCAATCCTTTACACAATCAGATACAGCATGGCATGCAATAGCAAGATGATGTAACATCTGAGTTCCATCAGTATCATTCACTGTGAATTCCAGCGGAGCATTTGGAATATGAGTATTCTGCAAAGGCCAAATTGAAATCAATTAGAAAGCAGTGAATAGAGATCTGAAAGAATACAACTCCCAAAATCTCATATGGCACATTAGCACCAACAATTTATTGTTTCAGTGTATGGAATATCATGGTCATCTGAGATTCGTTTTATATGGAAATATCCTATCCAAATTAACCCATTGATCTTTTTTATAGTGAACAAGAATAAAGGAGACGATCATAAAGAAATGTGACATGGTGGAAGCTTAGTACAAGCCTCATTTCCAACTAGTATTTAATTAGGAAATTTCACTGAGTAAAATTATGTATGAGTTGTCTAATTAGGAAGTAAATACTATGATCAACTAGTATTTACATTTCTGCGGTGAGTGCAACAAGAGAAATTAGTTTACTTGCACAACATCAGTCCAATCTTTTCTAAACTACTCCCTCTGGTCCTTTTTAGTTCGTATATAAGATTTGTTTGAAGTCAAACCACGTAAACTTTGACCAAGTTTATAGAAAAAAGTACCAACATTCAGAATGTGAAATCAACAACATTAGATGCGTCATGACTTTAGTTTTCAAATGGTATAAATTTAGCATTGTAGATGTTAATATTGTTTCATATAAATATGGTCAAACTTTACGAAGTTTGACTTCAGACAATTCTTATATGCAGAGTAAAAAGGACCGGAGGGAGTACTATGCAAAGTGCTGAAGCAACAAAACACACCGACACATTGGTAGCCTAAATTTACCTTGCTGCTTATGCTACTGGTCAACATCCCATTAGAAGTCATAGGTATGTCCACCATATTTGTGCCATCCATCCATTTACCAGAAGATTTCATGAAGCTCTCCATATAGCTGATAAGGTCCACATCTTTGCTGAATGCGCTGGCAAGGCGATGTGAAAGGTTAAAGCAGACCTCTCTTAGTTGACCACTGGTAGAGTTCAACTCCTTCAAATGATCTATTTGCTTCCTTGCTGCCTGTGCCTGCATATAGGTAATATGTTCAAGGTGGCGAACAGCATCCGCTCTTGCAGACTCTATAACATTCTTCTGTTCAGAGGATTCAGAAAGTGCGGCTTCTTCCTTGACTAATTCCTCCTGCAGGTTATCGGCCCTCTCCTGAGCTTCATTTAACTCAGTTAGAAGCAGCTCTGTTGCTCGTTTCAATTTCTTCACTTCATTTTGTGATGAAGCCACTGTTGCCTGTTGGTCAAGGTAAACCTGTGCAATTTTTCCAACCTTGGTGATTGGATCTGTATCAAATTCTCGAGCGATGTCCACTGTATTCAAAGCATTTAACAATCTACTCAAGTATTCCGTTGTATCATGCAAGTTCTTCTCATTCTCAGTTAATCGGCCCATCAATAGTGTTTTCTCAGATTCAAGTGATTCTATGTGTTGTTCCCTTTCATTTTTAAGTTTTTCTATCACAGCATTCATCTCTTCTATAGTTTGCTTCAAACTATCTTTTTGTTGCACCAGGCCTTTCCCTTTTCTGACAGCGATATTCAGTTTCTCTCTCAGTGAAGTGCACTTTTGCTCCTCCTGATTTAGCTTCTCTTGCAGATCATCCCGCTGCTTACCCGCTAATTCTAGTTCAAGCACAAGCGACTGATACTTTTGAGTCTGCTCAGCACCACCTTCTTGCAGCCGGTTTATTTGAGCATGTGCCATCTCCACTTCCAGTAATAGTGATTGTGTCTTCTCCACAGCTTCATCACGCTGTTGCTCGGCTAAGGCCAAACTACTGCGAGCATGCTCAAACTCATCACTCTGATTTAGCTTTTCTTGCAGATTATCCCGCTGCTTACTCACTAATTCCAGTTCAAGCACAA
The DNA here is from genome assembly GCF_056163025.1 of Triticum urartu. Taxonomy (NCBI): domain Eukaryota; kingdom Viridiplantae; phylum Streptophyta; class Magnoliopsida; order Poales; family Poaceae; genus Triticum; species Triticum urartu. The sequence continues at coordinate 97,696,707 of NC_141878.1, read as the reverse complement.
GCGACTGGTATTTTTGAGTCTGCTCAGAACCATCTTCCTGCAATTGGTTTATTTGAGCATGTAGCATCTCCACCTCCAGCATTAGTAATCGTGCCTTCTCAGCTGCTTCATCACGCTGCTGCTCGACTAAGGCCAGACTCTTGCGAGCATGCTCCAACTCATTACTCAAAGTATTCAGTACACTCGCTTTGTCATCTCTACCAGTCTCTGATGTAGAAGCATCGTTAGACAGCTTGGTTTCATCTAAATGAATTTCCTTCTCGGCAGCATTGCTTAGAGTCGACTCTGACAAAAGAGTTTCATAATGGTCTAAAACTTTCCTCAACAGTTCACCCAAGCACAGTACAGCACCACCACCAGATGGAATTTCAGCATTACTACCATCCTGCAGCACATTTCGCACCAAATCGAGTAGTTTGTGTACCTCTATTTCCATATCATGATAGTGCTTGCTCTCCTTTGCCTTTTCAGCTAACTTCTCCTGTAGTTCAGCTAGATCTTTTCGCAAGTTATCTCTGACAAACTCATCTTGAACTGCTTTCTCAGAGAGTCCAAGGAACTCAAATCTCAGTTTATCCAGGCTCTCTGAGAAGAAGTCCTTTTCGGCCTTTATAGCAACGACCTCTGCACTGAGCTCAGAAATCCTTTTGTGTGATTCTTCTAGATCAGTAATTAGCATCTCAGAGGAATCCTCAAGGTGCTCAATCTTCGAATGTAACGTGTCTCTTTCATGCTCGACCTCCAATAATCTGTTTCCCAGCCAAGTTATCCTATCTTCTGGTTCTAACATTCTGAACTGCGGGGGAATGCTAACCTGACCAAGGACCTCTTCCCATTTCTGTACAATACTGTTCCTCTCCACTAGAGACTGTTCCAACATGTTGTTCTGCTCAGCCAGTTCATAGAATCTCCTATGCAACTCGTCATATTTGTTCTTTATTTCATCTGACCCTGGATTTGATATTGAGATTTGTTCATCACTTATGCTATCCATGGCCACACCAGACTCAGAGTGCCCATCCATAGATGATCTCTTATCACCATCAGGCAAGGTAAAAGAAGCACCAACAGCCATCTTCGACAACAGTTCTATTTTCTCAACAATGTCTCTAGAATGAAAACGCTCAGGCATATCTAGATCTTCTAAGACTTCTTCAATTCTCTGAAGAACAGAGTCTTTCAGAATAAATGAATCCCTTAAAGCAGTAGCTGAATTCCGTATGTATGAGAGTTCTGACTCCAAAGCTTCAATTCGATCTGCCTCTGTATAGGATTTGAGCTTGTCTTCCAACTCTTTCACTAATGCATCCTTTGATTCCAGTTCCTGTGAGAGCTTCTCAAGCTCACCAGACTTCTCTGCAAGAGACTGCTTAAGGCCATCACGTTGCACTATCAAGGCTTTGCCTTTGGCAACAGCAATACCGAGTTTTTCCTTAAAAGAAGAAAGTTTCTGTTCTGACTGTTCAAGTTCAGAAGACCTTTCCTGAAGCTCAGTACGTGAAGTTTCAAGAGCTTCATCAAGCTTTTTCAAGCCATCCCTGAGAACTGGAATTTCAGTCTCTAACTGAATGTTCAATTCACTGAGCTGGTCCATTTTGCTCTGCAAGTCACAAACCTGGGGTACAATTTCTTCTTTGATCAACGCAGGCAAGGGCAAGGACCACTTGTCAAATGAAATTTGGTCAAAAATATGGGCATTTTGCAAGCATATCTTTGCTAAGTGGATTTCTTCAACTGCATTTTCAAGTTTCTCATTGCATGAAGCTACACCCTCCTCAATACATGGCAGTAATGTGGTAGAAATATGGTGCTCCTTGCTGAACGTTTCAGCTTCACCACTATTAGACATCAAAGGAAGAACCATTGAGGTAGGATCTGCAGAGTGGTGAACCATTTTTTCTGCTATAGAGAGGCATCTACCATGCAGTTCATCCAACGCTTCACTTTTACTTTTAGAAACTAATTTAAGCTCCTCGTTCAGCAAGCACATGTCATCCATATTCTTCATTAAAGAACTGCATCTCAAGCTGATCTCTTCAACTTCTTCACATTTGCTCAACAATCTTGACTCCAGGTTAGCATTGTTTGATTGCAAAGAATGACGGTCATGCAATAGATTCTTCAACTGCTCGATGGCTCCTCCAAGATGACTAAACAGAGCTTCAATTGGCTCCTCAGCACTATCTCCTGCACTTGCTTCATCTGAATTTCCAAGCGAGTTGAGTAGAAACTCCTGCAAGGAATCATACATGTTCTTAACCATTCTAGATGCATGTTCATTCCTATCTTGAACATCAGAATGTGCTTTCTTGATCTCCGAAAGAGAAGTACTGAGCTTAGCATTATCGCTTTGAGCAGACTCTAATTTGTCCTGAAGACTTTGGATTGATTTAGCAGAGAGATCCACAGAGTCCAAAATACTAAAGCTGAGACCTTCGCTTGCACCCAAATCATTAGGGTACATAGTACCAACCAAAAAGCTGAGCTTGTTGGTAACTTCACTGAGCAAACCTGATAGAGATGCCCTTTCCTTCTCAAGAATTGAAATCCTTTCTGTTATATCATTATGCAAAAGTTCTGCCTGATTAGTGAGCTTCCCAGCATGATCATCTGCATCTTGTTGTACGTTAGCAAGCTGAATGTGCAGTTGATCAATTGTGTTCTTGTAGTTGCTTAGCTTCTCAGAGAGCTCATCCATTCTGGCCTCAAAAACTGCTGTGCGCTGTCTTTCTGCTTCATGCTGCACTTGAGACTTACTTGAAAGCTCTATTCTGTCACACAGTCCGACAACATACTTTTCAGCCTTTGCAAGATCTGAAGTCATCGACTTGAATTTTCCAACGAGGCAGCATAACATCCCCTGAGTTAACTTTTTTAATTCATCATGTTCCCCTTCAGACATTCCAGTTTCTTCCTGGTTTCCTTTTACCTCAAAGGATTGGATGAGTTTTGACACGAGAACACGTCCACCAGACCTAGAGGACATCCGCTCCACTAATTTTTTAAGTTCATGCAATTCACCTTTAGCAACCTCTAGATGTCCCTTCAGTGACTGCAAAGCAGTACAGTTACTTGAATCTTTCTCGTCAAATGGAGGATGAGAATGCTGATTGTTACCCTCACAAACAAACTCAGGACTTGTAATTGTTCTTTCAGCATTTTCAACAGTGATTTCCGATGAGGCCAGGCTATGTTCATGTTTTTGACACACAACTGTCTCGGCTTGGTCTAGCACCACATTGCACTTAGCATCCAGCTCTTTAATTACAGATTGGTAAATATCGGAACTGTTAGTTGCACGTAGGCTTTCCTCGATTAGTTGGTCTTTCAGTTGTTCCATGTGTGTCTCCATATCTCTGACATGCAACTCAAGCTGTTTATGTTTGGCGTATGAAAGATGCAATTCATCATTTAGTTCAGACAGACCTGACGAAAGCCTCTCGTTCTCAGTATGTAGGAATACATTATCCTCCTTCAGTTTCTTGTTTGCTTCCGATTCAACAGCAAACTTTGCAGATAACTCAACATTATCTTTTTGCGACGTTTCCAATAAAGCCCTGCAATTTGTTAATTCAGTCCACGTGTGCTCCACGTTCTCCTTGAAGGAACACAGCTCAGCCTCCAAACTTTCGCACCTGCTACTGCCAGCATTCATTACCTCTTTCACAGAAGCTAAGCTATGTTCAAGCTCAGATAGCTGTGACAGAAGCTTCTCGTTTTCACCAGACAGATGTTCTTGCTGCTCCTGAACCTCCTTTCTGGTTTTTTCCTCGAGAGCAAGGTTTTCTGTTAGCTCTATGTTCTCCTTTTGTAGAGCTTCCAGCAATGATTGGCATCCAGCTAATTCACTCAAGATTTGTTGTGCATTCTCCTTGGAGGACCGCAACTCAATCTCCAGCTGTTCACATTTGCTGTTGCTAGCATCAATTTCCTGTTTCTGAGAAGCCACGATTAGTTCAAGTTCTCCCTTAACAGTATCCAGGTTCGTGAGCTCATGTCTACATTGCTGAATCTCTTCATGGGCTGCTACTTTGCTCTCTTTGGATTCTTTCAGCTGTACCTGGAGTTTGAGAATTTCATCAGAAGACAGTGTAACATCTGAATTTAGGTGTGTGCCTTCATCTAGCTGCAACTGGAGCAAATCCCTCGACAGAGTCGTCACATACAGATGCCCCTCAATACATTCATCGAGGGGATATGGCATGAAGCCTTGAGATACAGCACCACCACATAAAGCTGAATCAACCTTTTCAACAGATAAATCCAATTCATGTGTAGTGACAGCTTCATCTATTGCATTTGTGTTACTTGTACCTGCATCTTCTTGAACAGCTTCTTTGCCTACTCCATTAGCTTCGTCATCAGTGTCTCCTCGTCCAGGAATTTCTTGTGAAGCTGCAAGATCCATTGCTGCTTCATGCCCAACCTCCATGCCTATATCACCAGAAACTGTGGGTTCAACATCTTGTATATTGCCATCTGATGACCTCCCCGAAACGCCCACCTCCATTTCTTGAGTTCCGTCTTCACCCATACTAGCATTATCAGTCCCAAGGTCTAGAGAAGGAATTGGCACCTCCATGGCTTCTTTGGAATCAGAACTACTTGTCCTCTCAACAGGATCTATCTGCACCTCCTGGTGTCCCCCTACTTGGTTACTACCGTCATTGGCTATGTCACCTTGAGAAGAAACCTGGGGTATAATGCTCTCCTCTGAAATGGGCAATTTCTCGCCATCCACCTCCCCAGGCTGAGCTCCTATAAGATCACCACCAACATCTGAACTGGTAACCTGAACTGCTGAATCGTCACCATCTCCTTGCCCAGGACTTCCATGATCCGAATTCCCCTGCTCACTGATACTGATATTCTGCACACTACGGTCATCAGCGTCCTCCAGCACAGGCACAACATCCGCATTGTCCACAACGCTTGGTTCCTCAGTAGCAGGCCCCTGGCCGTTGCATTGCTCCTCCTGCGGCATGGTTGCTTCCTGCATTGCAGATGAGCGTTACACAGAGCAATGACTCGCTCAAACCCACGCACCACACTCAGAAACACGAGCTTCACCTCAAATGGCGTGCTATGGCTGCTGCCACTCTCCCCCGCTAGGAACTTCAACCCAACAGGGGACTTCGGCTCCGGCGGGGCCTCCTCCCCATTGGCACCTGCTTTCGACGCCCCCTCGTCAGCGTCCGCTTCTGCCTTCTTCCCGGGACCCTTTTTCTCCTTCTTCTTCCTGAACTGCTGCAGCTGCGCGCGGACCACGCCAAACACTCGATCATCAGAAAATGGGGGGAAATTCCTCAAAATCGCAAAAGGAAAAAAAGGCGGGACCCGGTACCTTCTTGCGCCCGGCAGCGAGGAGATCGGTGCGGCTATTGTCCCCGCCCCCGCCCCCGCGGCCTCCCCCTCCGCCGCCACGGCCGCGGCCGCGGCCCTTCTGATCCATGCGGAGATCTCCCGTGGAGCTGTCACGCGAGGCGGGGAGGCATCAACTCAACCAAACCCTAGACCCAGCGCGGCCGACCCGAATCGAGCCGCCTCGCGCCCGCGCTCCACGCGGGAACACCCAGGCCCCGGCCCTCGGACGGCGGGCTCGGCGACCTCCGCGTCAGCAAGCGCCGTCGAGCGGGCCGCGGGGCGCTCGAGAGGGGCAGGGAGATCTGGGGAGGGGCTGGAGGGAACCCCGGGGATTCCTCCAGGTCCGGTAATGGCGAGGGAATCGTGGAGTTTGGATTCGGGGATTCGGGGGGAGGAAGGAGGAGGAAGGGAATGAATTCACGCGAAATCGTTTTGGGAGATTTCGTCGTGCTTCTTACGTTAAACGTGGTTTGGGCCCCGCGGGTAGGTGTGCTGGCGGTGGGGAGGTGTCGGTTTTGTTGGAGAGAGGGTGTACGAGAAAGAAAGAAGACGACCTTTTTCCCTTTCTTTTCCATTTTTTCAGTTTCTTTGACAATTTTTATTGTTGTTTTCTGAAAGTCATTCTTCACCCTTATCCCTGATGCTTGTGTGATTGGAGATCGTCCGATCAGCCTGCTTCACGGTTTCCCTAGGTTTAGGTTGTGTGTTAAACCGTTTGGTATTCGCTTGACCCGGCATATGAGAGAGCTTGTGCTCGTTAATCAATCGGCTTTCATCAGCAGTCGCAATGTACACGACTTTTTTTGTTTTGATATGCTAGGTGGTCATAAAGTTGCATCGAAGAAAGGAGAAAGGTGTGCTTCTGAAACTCAATATCTTACAAGTGTTCGATTTCCTGAGCTTTTCTGTTTGAAGTTCTTCGTGCCAAGGGGTTCTCGGCAAGGTGGAGATGTTGGGTCGTTGCTCTGTTATCTTCTGTCAACTCCCGTGTGGTGGTCAATGGCAATGCACATGTTAAATTCGCTCATGTTTGCGGTCTGTGCCTCTTTCCTTAACTTCTTTTCGTTCTATCAATGGATGTTTTGACGTATTTAATAATCAAAGTCGGAGATTTCTGGGTTCTCTGTCACATATCAGGTTGCTCTCCTCTCCAGCGACTATCTATTTTCGTTGATGATGTAGTTCTGTTTATCAAACTGGCTGCTCAGGATCTTTGCTTCGTCAAGGAGGCTCTTTGCATCTTTGGACGGCAGATAAATTTCTCCAAATCCATGGCTATTCTAACCCGAGGCGAGGAACATGATAGTGCTCGGGTTGTTGCGGCTTTTCCTTGGAGATTGGAGTTTTTCCCTTACAAGTACTTGTTGAAAATATGTCCTAGATGCAATAATATTGTATTATTATATTTTTGTTTTATAATTAATATATTCTATGCTATAACTGCTATGATCTTGGAATATGCAATTCAATGGAAAGCTCATATGCACGTGTGGAATGATAAACGGTAAAGAATATGTTTCTGATCTTGCCTCTAAGACTGGCTCAAGTGTTGTTGGTGATCATCTTTTCCAGGATCTTAGGATATTGTTAAGTGTAATGATAGTCCAAAACAATATTGAGAGTGTGACGTTAGAAGAACGATTATATTGAATCGACCCAAACTTGTTTGTTATACATTGAGATAATATTGTTCGAAATCAATTGATATGACACGGAGTGTTAACATGTGTTTTAGTTCCTGTCACATCCCTAGCTTTGTTATGCACTAGGATAGCTCCCCTTGATGCATCATATTTAAATTCCAGTGAAAGTTGAATTGAGGAAATTCCCGAAGCCTCAGAGGATGGTGGACCAGCCCCGCAGCCCCCACACAGCCATCAGACAAGATGGCGCAACGGAGAGGTGGAGCGGAAGTCGCTAGGACCGGGCTCGGCGCATAGCACAGACGGGCAGGAGAGATGATAAGCAGAGTTAGTTCTGGGTGATTAATTAGGGAGAGATTAATTAAGAAAAGAATTATGGGATGTGTGCCAGAAAAATATGGTGGTTTGTTCTCGCGCATGATCTGGGAGCATTTGTCGGTCGTGAGATCAAAAAACGAGTCGACGACTTACGGTTGGTCTGGTGAATGCTTCACATCAGACTTTTGTAAGGAAGTGTTTGGATGTTTTGACGTGACTAATAATAAAAGTCAGAGACTTAAGGGTTCTCAATCACAGGTCAGGTTGCTCTCCTCTCTAGCGATTGTCAATTTCCACTGACGACATAGTTCTGCTTATCAAACTGGTTGCTCAGGATCTTTGCTTCATTAGGGAGGCTATTTGCATATTTGGCCGGGCTTGAGGATTGCATATAAATTTCTTCAAATCCATGGCTATTATGGTCCGGGGCGAGGAACATGATAGTGCTCAGGTTTTGCGGTTGTTCCATGGAGACTAGAGTTTTTCCCTTGCAGGTACTTGAAGTTGATGTTGTCAATTAAGTAATTTACACGACTGGACTGACAGCCTATCATAGACAAGGTTCTTGAGTGGATTGCTGGTTGGCAGAGGGGGCAGATCGCTAGGCCGGGCCGATTGATTCTCATCAATTTCGTGATCACTGTGAGACATACGCATCATCTGCTTATAACTGACGCCCCTAAGTGGGCTTTGAAGAGTTAGCAAGGGTCAGTGTGCCTTCTTTTGGGTTGTTACTAAGGAAATTCGTGGGGGCAAATGTTTGGGTTCATGGCAGCGTGTGTGCAGTGAAGGAAATATGCCCTAGAGGCAATAATAAAGTTGTTGTTTTTATTTCCTTATATCATGATAAATGTTTATTATTCATGCTAGAATTGTATTAACCGGAAACTTAGTACATGTGTGAATACATAGACAAACAGAGTGTCCCTAGTATGCCTCTACTAGACTACCTCGTTAATCAAAGATGGTTAAGTTTCCTGACCATAGACATGTGTTGTCATTTGATGAACGGGATCACATCATTAGAGAATGATGGACAAGACCCATCTGTTAGATAAGCATAATGATCGTTTAGTTTTATTGCTATTGCTTTCTTCATGACTTATACATGTTCCTCTGACTATGAGATTATGTAACTCCCGAATACCGGAGGAATACCTTGTGTGCTATCAAACGTCACAACGTAACTGGGTGATTATAAAGATGCTCTATAGGTGTCTCCGATAGTTTTTGTTGAGTTGTCATAGATCGAGATTAGGATTTGTCACTCCGTGTATCGGAGAGGTATCTCTGGGCCCTCTCGGTAATGCACATCACTATAAGCCTTGCAAGCAATGTGACTAATGAGTTAGTTACGGGATGATGCATTACGGAACGAGTAAAGAGACTTGCCGGTAACGAGATTGAACTAGGTATAATGATACCGACGATCGAATCTCGGGCAAGTAACATACCGATGACAAAGGGAATGACATATGTCGTTATGCGGTTTGACCGATATAGATCTTCGTAGAATATGTAGGAACCAATATGAGCATCAAGGTTCCGCTATTGGTTATTGACTGGAGTTGTGTCTAGGTCATGTGTACATAGTTCTCAAACCCGTAGGGTCCGCACGCTTAACGTTCAATGACGATTCGTATTATGAGTTATATGTGATTTGATGACCGAAGTTTGTTCGGAGTCCCGGATGAGATCAGGGACACGACGAGGAGTCTCGAAATGGTCGATACATAAAGAATGATATATTGGACGATGTTATTTGGACACCAGATGAGTTCCGAGAGGTACCGGGTAACTATCGGAGTGCCGGAGGGTTATCGGAACCCCCCGGGGGAACCAATGGGCCTTCATGGGCCTTAGTGGAGAGAGAGGAGGGCCGCAAGGGGCTGCCCCCCTTTGGCAGTCCGAATTGGACTAGGGGAAGGGGGCAGCGCCCCCCTTTCCTTCCCCTCCCCCTCTCCCTTCCTTCTTCCCCCTTCCACCAAGTGGAATCCTACTAGGACTTGGAGTCCTACTAGGACTCCTCTCTCTGGCGCGCCCTACAGGGGCCGGCCGGCCTCCCCTCCTCCTATATATACTGAGGCAGGGGGCACCCTAGAACACACAAGATCAATTGTCTTAGCCGCGTGCGGTGCCCCCCTCCATAGTTCAACACCTCGGTCATATCGTTGTAGTGCTTAGGCGAAGCCCTGCGCCGGTAACATCATCATCACCGTCGCCACGCCGTCGTGCTGACGGAACTCTCCCTCGTCCTCAACTGGATCAAGAGCTCGAGGGACGTCATCGTGCTGAACGTGTGCTGAACACGGAGGTGCCGTACGTTCGGTACTTGGATCGGTTGGATCGTGAAGACGTTCGACTACATCAACCGCGTTACTAAACACTTCCGCTTTCGGTCTATGAGGGTACATGGACACACTCTCCCGTCTCGTTGCTATGCATCTCCTAGATAGATCTTGCGTGATCGTAGGAATTTTTTTGAAATACTGTGTTCCCCAACAGTGGCATCCGAGCCTGGTCTATGCGTAGATGTTATATGCACGAGTTGAACACAATGAGTTGTGGGCGATAATAGTCATACTGCTTACCACCAACGTCTTACTTTGATTTGGCGGTATTGTTGGATGAAGCTGCCTGGACCGACATTACATGACCGTGTTCATGAGATTGGTTCTACCGACGTGCTTCACACACGGTGGCTGGCGGGTGGCTGTTTCTCCAACTTTAGTTTAACCGAGTTTGACTACGGTCGGTCCTTGTTGAAGGTTAAAATAGCACACTTGACGAAAAATCATTGTGGTTTTGATGCGTACGTAAGAACGGTTCTTGCTAGAAGCCCGTAGCAGCCACGTAAAACTTGCAACAACAAAGTAGAGGACGTCTAACTTGTTTTTGCAAAGCATGTTGCGATGTGATATGGTCAAAACATGATGAGATATAAATTGTTGTATGAGATGATCATGTTTTGTAAAAGTTATCGGCAACTGGCAGGAGCCTTATGGTCGTCGCTTTATGATGGAGAACGTAGTAATTTCAAAAAATTTCCTACGCACACGCAAGATCATGTGATGCATAGCAACGAGGGGGAGAGTGTTGTCTACGTACCCAACGCAGACCGACTGCGGAAGCGCTGACACGACGTAGAGGAAGTAGTCGTACGTCTTCACGATCCAACCGATCAAGCACCGAAACTACGGCACCTCCGAGTTCGAGCACACGTTCAGCTCGATGACGATCCCCGGACTCCGATCCAGCAAAGTGTCGGGGAAGAGTTCCGTCAGCACGACGGCGTGGTGACGATCTTGATGAACTACTGCAGCAGGACTTCGCCTAAACTCCGCTACAGTATTATCGAGGAATATGGTGGCAGGGGGCACCGCACACGGCTAAGGAATAGATCACGTGGATCAACTTGTGTGTCTAGAGGTGTCCCCTGCCTCCGTATATAAAGGAGCCAAGGGGGAGGGCTGGCCGGCCAAGGAGGGGAGGCGCAGGAGAGTCCTACTCCCTCTGGGAGTAGGATTCCCCCCCCCCAATCCTAGTCCAACTAGGATTCCTCGGAGGGGAAGGGAGAGAGGGGGCCCGGCCACCTTCTCCTAGTCCTAATAGGACTAGGGGAGGGGGAAGGTGCGCAGCCACCTTGGGCTGCCCCTTTCTCCTTTCCACTAAGGCCCATGAAGGCCCATATGGCTCCCGGGGGGTTCCGGTAACCCTCCCGGTAATCCGGTAAAATCCCGATTTCACCCGGAACACTTCCGATATCCAAATATAGGCTTCCAATATATCAATCTTTACGTCTCGACCATTTCGAGACTCCTCGTCATGTCCGTGATCACATCCGGGACTCCGAACAACCTTCGGTACATCAAAATGCATAAACTCATAATATAACTGTCATCGTAACCTTAAGCGTGCGGACCCTGCGGGTTCGAGAACAATGTAGACATGACCGAGACACGTCCCCGGTCAATAACCAATAGCGGGACCTGGATGCCCATATTGGCTCCTACATATTCTACGAAGATCTTTATCGGTCAGACCGCATAACAACATATGTTGTTCCCTTTGTCATCGGTATGTTACTTGCCCGAGATTCGATCGTCGGTATCCAATACCTAGTTCAATCTCGTTACCGGCAAGTCTCTTTACTCGTTCCGTAATACATCATCTCACAACTACCATATTAGTTGTAATGCTTGCAAGGCTTATGTGATGTGTATTACCGAGAGGGCCCAGAGATACCTCTCCAACAATTGGAGTGACAAATCCTAATCTCGAAATACGCCAACCCAACATCTACCTTTGGAGACACCTGTAATGCTCCTTTATAATCACCCAGTTACGTTGTGACGTTTGGTAGCACCCAAAGTGTTCCTCCGGCAAACGGGAGTTGCATAATCTCATAGTCATAGGAACATGTATAAGTCATGAAGAAAAGCAATAGCAACATACTAAACGATCGGGTGCTAAGCTAATGGAATGGGTCATGTCAATCAGATCATTCAACTAATGATGTGACCTCGTTAATCAAATAACAACTCATTGTTCATGGTTAGGAAACATAACCATCTTTGATTAACGAGCTAGTCTAGAAGAGGCATACTAGTGACACTTTGTTTGTCTATGTATTCACACATGTATTATGTTTCCGGTTAATACAATTCTAGCAGAATAATAAACATTTATCATGATTATAAGGAAATAAATAATAACTTTATTATTGCCTCTAGGGCATATTTCCTTCACTTTATTCTATGAAATGCAATCGCCATGTAATTGCTTTACTTTATCACTAAGCGGTAGCAATATTCGTGGAAGCAATAGTTGGCGAGACGACAATGATGCTACTATGGAGATCAAAGTGTCGAGCCAGTGACGATGGAGATCATGACGGTGCTTTGGATATGGAGATCAAAGGCACAAGTGAAGGAAATATGCCATAGAGGCAATAATAAAGTTATTATTTATTTCCTTATATCATGATAAATGTTTATTATTCATGCTAGAATTGTATTAACTGGAAACTTAGTACATGTGTGAATACATAGACAAACAGAGTGTCACTAGTTTGCCTCTACTTGACTAGCTCGTTGAATCAATGATGGTTATGTTTCCTAACCATAAACATGAGTTGTCATTTGATTAACGTGATCACATCATTAGAGAATAATGTGATTGACTTGACCCATCCGTTAGTTTGTTGCTATTGCTTTCTCTATAACTTATACATGTTCCTATGACTATGAGATCATGCAACTCCCGAATACCGGAGGAACATTGTGTGCTACCAAATGTCACAACGTAACTGGGTGATTATAAAGGTGCTCTACAGGTGTCTTCAATGGTGTTTGTTGAGTTGACATAGATCGAGATTAGGATTTGTCACTCTGAGTATCAGAGAAGTATCTCTGGGCCCTCTCGGTAATGCACATCACTATAAGACTTGCAAGCATTGTGACTAATGAGTTAGTTGCGGGATGATGCATTACGGAACGAGTAAAGAGACTTGCCGGTAACGAGATTGAACTAGGTATTGAGATACCGACGATCGAATCTCGGGCAAGTAACATACCGATGACAAAGGGAACAACGTATATCGTTATGCGGTTTGACCAATAAAGATCTTCGTAGAATATGTGGGAGCCAATATGAACATCTAGGTTCCGCTATTGGTTATTGACCAGAAGTGAGTCTCGGTCATGTCTACATAGTTCTCGAACCTGTAGGGTCTGCACGCTTAACGTTCGGTGACGATTGGTATTATGAGTTTATGCGTTTTGATGAACCGAAGATTGTTCAGAGTCCCAGATGTGATCACGGGCACGACGAGGAGTCTCAAAATGGCCGAGACATAAAAATTGATATATTGGAAGCCTATGTTTGGACATCGGAATGGTTCCGAGTGGTTCGGGCATTTTTCCGGAGTACCGGGAGGTTACCGGAAACCCGGGGAGAAGTTATGGGCCTTATGGGCCATAAAAAGGAAGCACACCAGCCCACAAGGGGCTGGTGCGCCCCCCTTGGGCAGGAGGCCGAATTGGAATAGGTTTGGGGGGGCCTTTCCTTCTCTTCTACTTGTAAGTGCATCTAGTGCCACCCCTAGTTGGTTTTGGAGTATTGACGACAAACCTAGTTGAGGGACTAATGTGTTTGTGAGAATTGCAGGATAACACAGGTAGAAGTCCCTCATTGATTCGGTTTTCCTACCAGAGATGACCCCTAAAAATGTATGAAGACATTGAAGTCAAAGGTGGTATATGAAGATACTCACATTGAAGACTATGACAAGAGAAGACACCACATGAAGCCTATGGAGCTCGAAGACTTAGATCTTTCGTAGTTCTCTTTCTTGTGTGTTGAGTCATAGGAACCACCGTACTATTAAGTGGGGTCCAAGAGAACTAGTCAGAATGACTGAAGTGATGCTTAAACAAAACCTATGTCTTCGAGTGAAGACTTTGAGAGCGAATCTTGTCTAGAGTCGGGCAAGTCAGCGTTGCTTGAAGCCCAAGTAAAGTTGCCGTGTGAGTTTGAAATCTGACCGTTGGAACACGTGTCAGTTCCTTAGTGACCCAGGGTCATTTCGGACAAATCAGGCCGGGTTGCTAAGTGGCTATAAATAGCCCACCCCCTACAACCATAAACGGTTGGCTGCTCAGATTCAGAGTACGGCTTTTGTCGTTTGAGAGCAACCCACCTCGAAGCCTTTGAGAGAGAATTCCTTGCGAGGATAAAGCCCTAACCACCCAGAACCAAAGAGAATTAGGCATCACTTAAGTCTTCTTGTCTGTGTGATCTGAAGACTTATTACACTTGAGGACTGTGCATCCTCCAGCTGGTTAGGCGTCGCATTCTGAGCATCCAAGAGACATTGTGGATTGTCGGTGAACGAAGTCTGTGAAGGTTTGGGAGTCTACCTTGAAGACTTACCAGAGTGATTGGGCGAGGTCTGTGTGACCTTAGCTCAAGGGGAATACGGTGAGGACTGGGTGTCCTGAGCTGCGTGTTCAGGACTGGGTGTCCGGGACTGTGTGTCCTAAGGTTTAAATACCTAGCCGCCCTAACCAGACGTACAGTTGTCACAGCAACTAGAACTGGTCCAACAAATCATTGTCTTCAGCGAGTCACTGGTTTCATCTTCCCTTCCCTTTACTTACTGTTACTCCTTGTGAAGTCATTGTATGTTCGCACTATCTTTTGTCTTCATTGAGTGACTGCGTGTTCTGTGTGGCTTCATAATATCTTCCTACCTGATCCTTACTACATTGCTGCTATTAGTCATTGTGCTTTCACTCTATTGAATACTTGACTATGGCTTGCCTAGTGTAGTCTACCTTCCGTTGCAGGGTAATAGGTTTATTTCTATCGTTTGTCGTCATAACTTCCACGTTTTGAAGACTTCCATAAAAATCGCCTATTCACCCCCCCTCTAGTCGATATAACGCACTTTCAATTGGTATCAGAGCAAGGTGCTCCCTTGTTCTGTGTGATTCGGTTTAACCACCTGGAGTTTTAGCTATGTCGACTGCAGGGATAATTAAAGTCTTCGCTGCGTGCCCCGTCTTCGATGGAACTGAATATCCCTACTGGAAGAATAAGATGCGCATGCATCTTGAAGCCATTGACGTCGACCTATGGTATGTCGTTAAGAACGGCGTTCCCAAGGCTGGAGAAGGTGTCACTGTAAGTGCATCTAGTGCCACCCCTAGTTGGTTTTGGAGTATTGACGACAAACCTAGTTGAGGGACTAATGTGTTTGTGAGAATTGCAGGATAACACAGGTAGAAGTCCCTCATTGATTCGGTTTTACTACCAGAGATGACCCCTAAAAATGTACGAAGACATTGAAGACAATGGTGGTTTATGAAGATATTCATATTGAAGACAATGACATGAGAAGACTCCCTATGAAGCTTATGGAACTCGAAGACTTAGATCCTTCGTAGTTTTATTTCATTTATGTTGTGTCATAGGAACCACCGTACTGTTAAGTGGGGTCCAAGAGAACCAGTCAGAATGACTGAAGTGATGCCTAATACAAATCCTATGTCTTCGAGCGAAGACTATGAGAGCAAATCTTGTCCAGAGTCAGACAAGTCAGCTTTACTTGAAGCACAAGTAAAGTTGCCGTGTGAGTTCAAAATTCGACCGTTGGTACACGTGTCAGTTCCTTAGTGACCCAGGGTCATTTCGGACAAATCAGGTCGGGTTGCCAAGTGGCTATAAATAGCCCACCCCCACAACCATAAACGGTTGGCTGCTCAGATTTTAGTGCACGACTTTTGTCGTTTAAGAGCAACCCACCTCGAAGCCTTTGAGAGAAAATTCCTAGTGAGGAGAAAAGCCCTAACCACCCAGAGCCAGAGTAAATTGGGCATCACTTAAGTCTTCGTGTCTAAGTGATCTGAAGACTTATTACACTTGAGGACTGTGCATCCTCCAGACGGTTAGGCGTCGCGTTCTGAGCATCCAAGAGAAATTGTGGATTGTCAGTGAACGAAGTATGTGAAGGTTTGGAAGTCGCCTGAAGACTTACCACGAGTGATTGGACGAGGTCTGTGTGACCTTAGTTCAAGGAGAATACGGTGAGGACTGGGTGTCTTGGACTAAGTGTCCTTGACTGGGTGTCCGGGACTGTGTGTCCTAAGGTTTAAATACCTAGCCGCTCCAACCAGACGTACAGTTGTCACAGCAACTGGAACTGGTCCAACATATCATTGTCTTCAACGAGTCACTGGTTTCATCTTCACTTCCTTTGACTTACTGTTATTCATTGTGAAGCCATTGCATGCTTGCTTTATCTTTTGTCTTCACAACGTGTATGTATGATCTGTTTGGCTTCATAACTTCTTCCTACCTGATCCTTATTACACTGAAGCTGTTGTCACTGTGCTTTCACTATATTGAATACTTGACCATGGCTTGCCTTGTGTAATCTAACTTCCGCTGCATAGTAATAGGCATAATCTTCACTGTTTGTCTTCATAACTCCCAAGTTTTGAAGACTTTCATAAAAATCGCCTATTCACCCCCCCTCTAGTCGATATAACGCACTTTCAATTGGTATCAGAGCGAGGTGCTCCCTTGTTCTGTGTGATTCGGTTTAACCACCTAGAGTTTTAGCTATGTCGACTGCAGGGATAATCAAAGTCTCCGCTGCTTGCCCCGTCTTTGATGGAACTGAATATCCCTACTGGAAGAATAAGATGCGCATGCATCTTGAAGCCATTGATGTCGACCTATGGTATGTCGTCGAGAACGGCGTTCCCAAGGCTGGAGAAGGTGTCACTACTGCTGATGTCAAGAAATTCGTTCAACTGGACTCTACTGCCAAGAATATCATCTGTGGTCATCTGACCAAAGGACAGTATGGCCGTGTGAGTGCCTTGAAGACATCCAAACTGGTCTGGGACTGGCTCTCCAAAGTTAATGAAGGCATCTCAACCCAGAGAGATCAAAGAATCAGTGTCCTTCGCAATCTCTTCAACCGCTTCAAGCGAAATGACAATGAGAATGTCCAGCACACATTTGACAGACTCACTGACATCACAAACGAGCTTCAAGCCCTCGGCGCCACTGAGATCACCAACCATGAAATCGTCAAGACGCTGCTGAGATCACTTGATAGTTCGTTTGACATCCTGGCCCTGATGATTCAAGAACGTCCTGATTTCAAGACACTCGATCCTTCTGACATACTTGAGAGGCTCAACACACATGAGTTTCAGCTTTCTGAGAAAAGAGATATCTACGGTCCAAACTATGGGCGAACTCGAGCCTTGAAGGCAAAAGCTGTCTCCTCATCTGAAGAAGAATCTGACTGCAGTTCTGATGATCCTGAAGACATTGGAAGAGAACTTGCAATGCTAGTGAAGAAGTTCCAAAAATTCACCAAGAAGAAAGGCTTCAGAAAATCTTCACGATCAAGCTCAAGGAATGATGAAGCTTCTGCTCATGACTACAAGAAGAAAACATGTCACAAGTGCAAGAAAACTGGACACTTCATCTCTGAGCGTCCACAGTGGGACAATGAGAACAGAAGGAAGAAGAAGAGCAAGGAATATGATTCTGACGACAAGAAAAAGAAGAAATACTCAAAATCTTCTTCCAAGTCTTCATCAAAGTCTTCATCACACAAGAAGAGCTCATCTGGCAAGGCACGTGCGTTTGTTGGAAAGGAGATGCATTCAGAGGAGGAGTCCGCATCTGAGGAGGCAGAGGTGGAGTCTGAGGAGGAGTCTGATTCTGGCATTGCGAGTCTGGCTACAGCATACGTCGCCAAGTCCATCTTCAAAACTGAAGACAATGGCTGCATCACCGACACCGACGCAAATGACAAGAACGACTCCACTCCTACCTACTGCTTCATGGCACGCGGTGCCAAGGTAAACACACGCACTACTCGCTATGAAACATCTAGTGACGATGACTCTGAATGTGATTCAAAACCTAGCTACAGAACACTTGCTAAAATTGCAACTGAACAACAGAAAGCTATGGAACATATTCAAAAACTGTTAGACAGAAGCGATGATCTGTTGGGTGCTGAAATGACTCGTTCTGAATCCTTAATTGAAGACATAAAAAATCTTCACGTTAAGTATCAGGAACTTGAAGATCGGCTTGAGACTCTCTCAACTACTCATGAAAAGCTTTCCTATGATTATCTTCAAAAGAAGCAAGATCTTGAGAAGTTGAGAGCGGATCATGAAGATCTTCAAAAGGAAAATGAGTCACTTCGCTCCGAACAGATCAGTCCCGCTCAGGAAGGATTTGAACCACCATGTCTTAAATGCATTGAGCGTGATAATGCTAATTCTGTTGCTGAATGTTCCACTGCTACTGCTGTTGCAATATCTTCAACTGTTGACGTGGTAACTAACCCCTCTCCTGAGGATACCACTGCTATTGCTGATGAGAATGCTAGGTTGAAGACATTGCTTGAAACAGGGATGTACAAAAGTCTGAAAGGGCATCAGACACTATGTGATGTCCTTACGAAGAAGATTCTGAACCGAAACCCTAGGAAAGAGGGTGTTGGGTTCGTGAGGAAAATTAATGCAGATGGCTCTTACTGGAAACCTGAGCAGTACCCCAAAACCACATGGGTTGCTGCAAAGGAATCCTCAGCAGATCCATCCAATCTATCTGGCTTCACTTGTGCTAACCCCATTATCATTGATGAATCCTTTGATGCAAACTACAAACTGTTTAAGAGTCAGAATGGTGAAGTATTTGCCAGGTACATTGGTACTAACTGCAGGAATGGACCGGCTTTGAAGAAGATCTGGGTTCCGAAAAAGTGTCTGGAAAATCTTCCTGTGAATGTCTTCATGACACCTCACTTGAAGAAGACAAACCTCAGACCAAAGGCTTCATATGGTCCAAAGGCTTCATACAGACAGAGGACTCACCAGAGTCGCACTAACGCAAATGTTTTGCAGGGAAACCATAATCAGGCATATGAAAATGAGATCGGTTCATCAAACCGCAATGTTCATATGAATAAGAACTATTCTGCCTATTCTTATGATTACTATTGTCCCCCTGCTAGACTGTTTGCTGGGCTCCAAAGCCAAAGTTCTCAGATGCTGCACTTAGACTTATTGCTTCTAAGCCACCCTTGAAGATGTGGGTGGTTAAGAAAGCTTAACTCTCTTTTGCAGGGAAAGGTCTCCAGCAGAAAAACAAAATCTTCTGATGCTATTTCTGGGGACCTTAAAAATCTTGTAGGGCGCAAGATAAAATGCCCGAATGGCATCATTATGTACTTTGCTCCTGAATCGCTTGCTACTCTCCCTATTAGTCCTAATCTGGACCTAAGTTTTCATAACCCACTGGTTCGTCAAATGTTTATGCTTCACAATTCTCTTCGTGAAGCCTATCCCCCTAACTGCACTGTAGGGTACGACACCAGCGACTTCAAAGTCTTCAGAATGGATTATTGACAGTGGGTGTACAAATCACATGACTGGCAGAAGAAGCCTTCTTATGGACTCAACTTTACGTCCATCCGACAAGAGCCACATCACATTTGCTGACACTGGTAAAAGTAAGGTATTGGGTCTAGGTAGAGTTGCAATCTCAAAGGATCAACACATGGATAAAGTCATGCTTGTTGAATCCCTTGGCTTCAACTTAATGTCTGTCTCAATGCTTTGCGATTTGAATATGATTGTAATGTTTGGAAAATATTGCTGCCTGGTGCTAATGGAATCTGACAAATCTCTAGTGTTTGAAGGGTATCGAAAAGGTGATTTGTACGTGGTAGATTTCTCAGCAGGACCACAACTTGCAGTATGTCTTCTTGCAAAAGCTTCAGAATGCTGGCTTTGGCATCGAAGGCTTGGGCATGCTGGCATGAGGAACCTCCACACCCTTGCGAAGAAAAAGCACGTCATAGGCATCGAGGGCGTCAAGTTCAAGAAAGATCATTTATGCGGTGCCTGTGAAGCAGGGAAGATGACAAGGGCAAAACATCCTTCGAAGACAATCATGACTACTACACAACCCCTCGAACTGCTCCACATGGATCTTTTCGGTCCTACTCACTACTCAACTTTTACTACTACTGCTTGCCTCTATGGCTTTGTCATTGTTGATGATTATTCAAGATATACTTGGGTGCACATAATCCTTTTCAAGACTGAAGTGCAGGATGTCTTCAGACGCTTCGCAAATCGAGCTATGAACAATTTTGGCGCCAAGATAAAGCACATCAGAAGTGACAATGGCACTGAATTCAAGAATACTGGCCTTGATACATATCTGGATACCTTGGGCATCACACATGAATTCTCAGCTCCATACATGCCACAGCAGAATGGCGTCGTCGAACGCAAGAACAGAACACTCATTGAGATGGCCAGAACAATGCTAGATGAATACAAGACTCCAAGAAAATTCTGGACTGAAGCCATTGATACTGCATGCCATACAATCAATCGTGTTTATCTTCACAAGCTTCTGAACAAGACATCTTATGAACTCCTAGCTGGCAAGAAGCCAAATGTCAGTTACTTTAGAGTATTTGGTGCAAGATGCTGGATCAAGGACCCACACCACACCTCAAAGTTTGCACCAAAAGCGCATGAGGGCTTCATGCTTGGATATGGAAAGGATTCGCACTCCTACAGATTCTTCAATCTCTTCCACTACAAAGTGGTTGAAACAGTGGATGTGCGGTTTGATGAAACCAATGGATCACAAAGAGAGCAATTGCCAAATGTGCTAGATGAAGTTCCAGCTAATGAATCAATCAAGCTTATGGGAACTGGAGAGATTGTACCTTCTGAAGCTCATCCTGAAGAAGAACTTATCATCTCAGCACCTGATCCACATGAAGACAATGCTCAGCCTAAAGATATACCTCCAAATGACAACACAGATCAGCAAGAGCAAAGTCTTCGCCTTATACATCCTCGTGTTGCAAATGAAGTACAGATTGACAAAATACTTGACAGCATCAATGCACCTGGTCCACTCACTCGTTCAAGGGCAACTCAGCTAACAAACTTCTGTGGGCATTTCGCATTCGTCTCAATATCAGAACCCAAGAAAGTTGAAGAAGCCTTCATGGAACCTGAATGGATTCAAGCTATGCAAGAAGAGCTTCAACAGTTTGAGCTGAATAATGTATGGGAACTGGTTAAGCGTCCTGATCCACGGAAGCACAACATAATAGGCACCAAATGGATATACCGTAACAAGCAAGATGAGCATGGTCAAGTTGTCAGAAACAAAGCTCGTCTCGTTGCTCAAGGATATACTCAAGTGGAGGGCATTGACTTCGATGAAACATTTGCTCCTGTGGCTAGGCTTGAAGCCATACGCATACTGCTGGCCTATGCAAATCATCATAACATACTTCTATATCAAATGGATGTGAAAAGTGCCTTTCTTAATGGCAAGATTGAAGAAGAAGTGTATGTTGCACAACCACCTGGCTTTGAAAATCCAAAACATCCTGATATGGTATACAAGCTCAACAAGGCACTATATGGCCTCAAACAAGCCCCTAGGGCCTGGTATGATACACTCAAGTACTTTCTGAAGAGCAAAGGCTTCATACTTGGTTCCCTGGATCCCACTCTTTTCACGAAGACATATGATGGTGAACTGTTTGTGTGCCAAATATATGTGGATGACATTATCTTCGGCTGCACAAATCAGAAGTATAGTGAAGAGTTTGGATATATGATGCAAGAGCAATATCAGATGTCCATGATGGGGGAGCTGAAGTTCTTCCTCGGTCTTCAAATACGGCAACAACGCAACGGCATTTTCATATCTCAAGAGAAATATCTTAAAGAGTGCTTGAAGAAGTTCGGTATGCAAGACTGCAAAGGCTTCACAACACCAATGCCAGCCAAACATCATCTGGGTCCTGACGACAATGGTAAAGAGTTCGATCAAAAGGTATACCGCTCCATGATTGGGTCTTTGCTTTATTTATGTGCATCTAGGCCAGATATCATGCTTAGTGTTTGCATGTGTGCTCGATTCCAAGTGGCACCAAAGGAGTCGCATCACCTAGCTGTGAAGCGAATTCTTCGATATTTGGCTCACACCCCAACTCTAGGATTATGGTATCCAAAGGGCTCAGAGTTTGATCTGGTTGGATTTTCGGATGCTGATTATGCTGGTGACAAAGTTGATCGCAAGTCTACATCAGGCACATGCCACTTTCTGGGATGATCACTTGTATGTTGGTCTTCAAAGAAACAGAACTGTGTATCTCTCTCCACTGCTGAATCTGAATACATTGGTGCTGGATCTTGCTGCGCTCAGCTTCTGTGGATGAAGCAAACACTCAAGGATTATGGCGTTCATCTGAAGCAAGTGCCACTTTACTGCGACAACGAAAGCGCCATCAAGATTGCCAACAACCCAGTTCAGCACTCGAAGACAAAGCACATTGAAATTCGTCATCATTTTCTCAGAGATCATGTTGCAAAGGAAGATATTGATATCATACACGTCAACACTGAAGAGCAATTGGCAGATATCTTCACCAAGCCCTTGGATGAGAAGAGATTTTGCAAGTTACGGTGTGAGCTAAATATCTTGGAATCCTCAAATGTCCTGTGATCAGGCACACATCCTAACACTTATGCATATTGATGACTTAGATGTGCAACACACGAAGTAACGTATATCTTCAATTAATGAAGACATACATTCTAAGTGTGAATACATTAATGTGGAATTTGACTTCGGAGCGCCACGATAATTGTGCGCCGTGTCTGGGTCTAATACTTCCTATACGGTGGGTAACGCCACCACCAAACGTTCTATTTTTAAGTGTTTCACTCATGGCGTTACCTCGCAATGTCTTCACATTTGGTTTGGCTTCAATCTCAATATGTCTTCATGATTATCTTCACTGCGTTGATTATATAGATATATATACATATGTACTGGTGTTCTGTCCTCTATAGCATTCACTTATAGCTATGTCTTCTTGTTTGAATCTTTTGAACTAAGTGAATGTGATCGGACCCTAACCTCTCTATGCTTTCTATCTCAAACTCTATCTCTCCAAGTCATATGCATTCTGTTGAAACTGTCGAATGTCTTCACTGCGTCCTTGTCAGCCGAAGACATAGAGACAACCATAAAAGTCTGTTTTTAATGCTCATTCCTCCACATAAGATCCGAAGAAGCAGGAACGTCCGCCCGACAATTTAGGCGTGCGTGGGACGTGGAACAAACCCCAATCTTCCTCTAACTGGCCACGCGTGCCTCAAATGCGAACCGCCAGGGGCACCTGCGTAATAGCACAGTACCGCCTCTATCCCTATAAATACACGATTCACTGCGGTCATTATCTCTTCTTCCACCCTCACACGAACCCTAGCGCCACCGCTAGCTCTCAACGACGCCGGCGACGAAGCGCTTCACTGCCGCAACCTCTCTGACGCCGTTTTCACGCCGACAGCGGACATCGCTCTCTCCGCCGTCGCCGTAGGTGTCTTCCGTCGCCAAGTTAGGGCACGGAGGATCAAACTGCTCGGCGTCAACTCCCATTCCGTCTAGCAGTTCCAGTGTGGTAAATAAAACTTATTTTTATAGCCTCTTTTGATCTCTTGGTTCTGTCACTTTCTACCATAAGAAGTTTCTCTTCACACCAGTTAGATCTCTCGCTGCATCTCATAACATGCCTAGTATATTCACTTGTGCTTCATAAAGCAGTTAGATTCCTCACTTGTACTGATCTATGGGTTCGTACAAATCTGGAACCAACTTCTTATCTATAAGTGAATGTCTTCGCACAATGAGGTCAATGTCTTCTAAACCGATTTATCTTCAAAATCTTCTGAGAATGCATATGACTTCTTCCCCTTCCCTCGCAACTTAATGCTGTCACAGGTACATGTCCGTGGGAGAATCCTTTGGATCTCATAGTCTGCATTCATTTGCAGAGTACTTGCAGCATCACATCAACTCTCCTGAAGCCAGTTCTTGTTGGTCAAGCAAAAGGAAGCCTTTGAAGCCTTTGAACATCTTGAAGCCTTCCAAGTTAAGATTCATGGCTTCAGAAACAGCAGCAAGGAAGGGAGTCAGACAGCGACGTGGTGGAACGTCCAAAGATCTGCCTGATGAATTGGCAGAGATGTACAAAACTGATCCTGAAGAAAGCTATGGTCAGCGCAAGACACGAATCCAATGGATTCGAAGATATTGGGCAGAGCAATGGTTTCAATACCGCTTCGTCACTCAGGAATATGCGGAGAAGTGCGCCATCAAGAGACCGTGGGGAGACGTATTATACAAAAATCTCGTACCCAGGTCCAGAGACGAAGCCATTGCTCAAGGCTTCTATCCATGCATGGTGAGAGGACCACAGCCAGCTGAAGCACATCCGTCATCACTTCTCTGGTGTCGCGATGACAATCTGTTCAAGCGCAACTTCCAATTTGCTCAGAACTCTGCAAAGCAAAACAAGAAGAAATTTGGGCTTGACTTCAACCCTGGTCCCTCCTCACCAAGGGCAGATGGCACACGCGATGCCGATCCCAATATCATCGGGCCGTATGCCAATCTTGCAGGCCTCATCACCCGCATCCTAGTCCAAGGGACTGCCGTGAATGACCCTCCAGCAGATACTGAGTCTGATGATGCCCCTGCTGCACTGAAGCCAAAGCAGAAGAAGCCAAAAGCTTCAAAGCCAGCCGCTTCTCCCAAAATCTCAAGAGCGAAGCCATTGGCAACTGCACCTCCTGAAGCCAGTGTGCAGTCTGAAGACTTATCACGAGTCTCCAAGCCCCAAGAAGCCAAGAAGCCTCAGCCACCCACAGGCAAAGAGCTCACAGCTGCTGCCATTCCGCACTGCGAAACCATTGATCTATCAAGCGATGAAGATCTTGGAGATGATGCTCTTGAGCAGCTCATCAAGAGCAAGG
This sequence comes from Triticum urartu, assembly GCF_056163025.1. Lineage (NCBI taxonomy): Eukaryota > Viridiplantae > Streptophyta > Magnoliopsida > Poales > Poaceae > Triticum > Triticum urartu. The sequence continues at coordinate 97,671,974 of NC_141878.1, read as the reverse complement.
AGGAGGCTGAAATCTTCAACAATCTGCCTCTGTTTGATGTCGCCATCATCCACAATTTCATCGATGAATGGTTTGCCTCACCGGACATCAGCTTCGATGATCTGCAGCTGCCCATAGGCCTCAGCGTTGCCTTTCAAGGCGCAATTGCTTCAGAACTTGCAATAGCCCAACGCATTGTAGAACTGAAGCAGAAAATTGATTATGAAAAGGCTCAGTTCAAGAAGCACGTGGCCAAGCTCAGCGTGCAAGAAGTGAAAGACTTCAAGATCATGTTGCACGAGCTGAAAGAGAACTTTCTGAAGACGCGTGCCGAAGCTCAAGGCTCGCGAGAACGCATGAAGACTCTGGCTGATCGCTGCGTGCAGGCCTACAATGAGGCCGAGAAGCGCAAGGCACTTGGGCGTCCCGGCATTGACCCCAGGGTGGCTGCGAAGAAGAAAAAGAAGCCTGCTGTGCCTGAATCAGAAGCGCCAAGGTCAGAAACTGCTCCGATTGTCTTCCCCACTACAACGACTGGCTCGAAGCCAAAGAGTCGATCAACCGCCTCACAGCTAAAGAAGACACGGACTGCAGAGGCTGAAGCTAAGAAGAGGAAACACTCTGAAGCCTCTCCTTCTGAACCCACCATCAAGAAGCGCAAGACCAAGAAATCTCGGGCTGCTCCCACAGAGCCCTTGATAGTCGAACCCCTCTCCGTCCGCTATCCTGACGCAGATCGTCAGTTGACTGTGCATGAGCCTGCCTTCACAGAGGCTCCGCACGATGAAGACATTCCAGCAGCCGGCCACAACGCTGCTGAAGACATTGGTCTCCAAGACAATGTACAAGGTGATGCAGCCCTTCCTCAGCTTGAGACAAGCGAACTGATCAGCATTGGTCGTCCATTGACGCCAATCACACAAGATGCATCGTGGGCAGATCGCCCACAGGAGGAAGATAATGAGCCCCAGCCCACTGCAACTCCACCGGTGTCGCCTACATTCCGTAGGCTTCGCAAAGGGCCAAGGGCTCAGGCTGCTGACGACATTCCGGCTGCATCAGCCGAAGAGCATGCAGAAATACCACAAGCTCCATCTCCCCCGCACCAACAAGAAGCAGTTCTCCAGGAGAACGTGCCTGAGTTCGTCCCTCCAACTACACGTGCGGAGGCTGCAAATGTTGAGGCTGCCACAAACAACGTCGAAGCAAATGTGGAGCCCTCCCCAATAACAGCTTCAGAAGACACTGAAGCTACTGCTCCTGAACCTTCTGTGCCTGAGTCTGCTGCGGGTCCCCAATTCAACTATCATATTGCGCACAGGCCCCAGGTCCAGAAGCCGATCCCACGACTGCCAAGGTTCCCAGGTCCTGCATCAGCTCCTGGCTCCTTCAACATCAACGGCTTCAGGACAGACAACACGTTTTTCAACAGCTCCAAGAACCCTTATTCAAGGGAACGGATTGTATCAGATAGGTTCTGGAGCTATCAACAGCGCAACTATTATTCATGTATCCTATACAACCAAGGCCGCATCTTTCCTCACAAGCGCCTTGAGGTTGAAGCTGTTGCTGGTCTGCCTGGTCTGGAAGAAGCACTCGATTGCTTCAAGCAAGTGGGTCTGCTGCCGTTTATCACCGATGAAGAGCACTGGAACAAAGAGCTTCTGCTCCAGTTCTATGCCACCCTGCATATCAAAGGCTATAACAGAGATCCGAAGACATGGGTCCTGGAGTGGATGACCGACAATGTCCATCATGAAGCCAATGCTTTCGACATAATTGAGCTTACCGGCCTTCCCACTCCTGGCGAATTCTTTGAAGAAGGTTGCCAACTCCATGCTGAAGCAATTGAGAGCATATTTCAGCGTCCTGAGCCAGATATGAGTCAGATGCTCTCAATGATGAAGCCATTGCCTCCTAATGCACCCTATCCAACTAGGTTCTTCGTTGAAGACTTAGAGTACCTGCCCAGAACAATATATCACATCGTAAGGCAGACTCTCTGGCCCGTAAAGGGACACTCTCGATATGCAACGATTGAAGGTGCAATGAAGACTCTCATCTTCTGCATTCTTCATGGCAAATGCTTCAACGCACAGGATCTCTTCATCCGTCAACTTGCAGCGTCTGCCTCAGAATTGTTTGGATTGAAGTTCTATGCTCCTTGGGTTATGAGGCTGATCAAGCTTCACTCTGCAATCTCCTATCAACCCTCAGCCCGCAATCATAGGATATTTTTGCCAGATGTAGACACATTTGCTGAAGCAATATATCCAGAGCCTGCCAAGCAACCATTAAGTCTTCAGAATGCAGAACACCAGAGCTTCACTCAAAATATTGAAGGTGTTTAAGATCTCTCCCGAGTGTATCCAATGGCTGGCACCACACGTGCCCCTGCATCAACTGAAGCCACTAACAGCACAGCTGCAAAGAGACCCAAGAAGCGCGCTCGTGCACTCAATGACCGAGAGCTTCTTGTGGCTCTTCACCAAAAGCACGATAGGCATCATGACTGGCTCAAGAGGCAGATGAGAAGCATCATGCAAGACGTCAATCGCATCAGAAATCTGGCAACCAAGAATGCATTTGTCGCACATGAGACCTGTCGCCGCACTTGGAAAGGCCTCACCATGATGTGCACTGAAGCTGACCTGCATGAGGATGGCTTCAAAGAGAGATTCAAATTTGACTCCACGCCTCCAAGAAGAGCTGTGATGCGAAGCACACCATCACTTGAAGAGTCAGAGTTCTCTTCTTCTGCTGCCACCGTGTCTGCCCGGATTATTGAAGAAGAAGACGACGCGACATCATCTCCACCTGCTTCAACGCGCGTCGAATCTGCACCAAGCTCGTCTGCACCGCCACCAAACAACTCCACCGACCCTGCTGCGCCTGGGAACGCGTAGAAACCTTTATGTCTTCAAACCTTTTTGGTCATCACTGACAAAAGGGGGAGAAGCATATGATGTTTATAGTCTTCAAACGGGTCACTATGGGCGGGTGCCTTCATATTTTGCTACATTTTGCTTCGTGCTTACAACTCCCGTTTTTGCTACATTTGCTTCATTGAGTTGTAACACTTAGCCTTGATGGTCGTCTGCTACCTGTTCGTCACTCCGTTTTGCGAAGATAAATTCCGCATGTGCGACGATAAATTCCGCACTCATCTCATACTACAGACGTCCATTTTCCATTATGCATGTCATTATCTTCATATACTTTCACATGCATAGTGGATTGTCATCATAAGTTGAAGTGGATCTCCACAAGTACAACCTGCCATGTGCATTTGCATTCAAGAAGCAAATTACTTATATGCACATCTTCAGGGGGAGCCCTTGCAACTTATGAAGACAATTCCTTTACAATTTCACAAATTATGTTCCCCGTTGAAAACTTCAACTAGTTTGTCATCAATCACCAAAAAGGGGGAGATTGTAAGTGCATCTAGTGCCACCCCTAGTTGGTTTTGGAGTATTGACGACAAACCTAGTTGAGGGACTAATGTGTTTGTGAGAATTGCAGGATAACACAGGTAGAAGTCCCTCATTGATTCGGTTTTACTACCAGAGATGACCCCTAAAAATGTACGAAGACATTGAAGACAATGGTGGTTTATGAAGATATTCATATTGAAGACAATGACATGAGAAGACTCCCTATGAAGCTTATGGAACTCGAAGACTTAGATCCTTCGTAGTTTTATTTCATTTATGTTGTGTCATAGGAACCACCATACTGTTAAGTGGGGTCCAAGAGAACCAGTCAGAATGACTGAAGTGATGCCTAATACAAATCCTATGTCTTCGAGCGAAGACTATGAGAGCAAATCTTGTCCAGAGTCAGACAAGTCAGCTTTACTTGAAGCACAAGTAAAGTTGCCGTGTGAGTTCAAAATTCGACCATTGGTACACGTGTCAGTTCCTTAGTGACCCAGGGTCATTTCGGACAAATCAGGTCGGGTTGCCAAGTGGCTATAAATAGCCCACCCCCACAACCATAAACGGTTGGCTGCTCAGATTTTAGTGCACGACTTTTGTCGTTTAAGAGCAACCCACCTCGAAGCCTTTGAGAGAAAATTCCTAGTGAGGAGAAAAGCCCTAACCACCCAGAGCCAGAGTAAATTGGGCATCACTTAAGTCTTCGTGTCTGAGTGATCTGAAGACTTATTACACTTGAGGACTGTGCATCCTCCAGACGGTTAGGCGTCGCGTTCTGAGCATCCAAGAGAAATTGTGGATTGTCAGTGAACGAAGTATGTGAAGGTTTGGAAGTCGCCTGAAGACTTACCACGAGTGATTGGACGAGGTCTGTGACCTTAGTTCAAGGAGAATACGGTGAGGACTGGGTGTCTTGGACTAAGTGTCCTTGACTGGGTGTCCGGGACTGTGTGTCCTAAGGTTTAAATACCTAGCCGCTCCAACCAGACGTACAGTTGTCACAGCAACTGGAACTGGTCCAACATATCATTGTCTTCAACGAGTCACTGGTTTCATCTTCACTTCCTTTGACTTACTGTTATTCATTGTGAAGCCATTGCATGCTTGCTTTATCTTTTGTCTTCACAACGTGTATGTATGATCTGTTTGGCTTCATAACTTCTTCCTACCTGATCCTTATTACACTGAAGCTGTTGTCACTGTGCTTTCACTATATTGAATACTTGACCATGGCTTGCCTTGTGTAATCTAACTTCCGCTGCATAGTAATAGGCATAATCTTCATTGTTTGTCTTCATAACTCCCAAGTTTTGAAGACTTTCATAAAAATCGCCTATTCACCCCCCGTCTAGTCGATATAACGCACTTTCAGTCACTGCTGCTGATGTCAAGAAGTTCGTTCAACTGGACTCTACTGCCAAGAATATCATCTGTGGTCATCTGACCAAAGGACAGTATGGCCGTGTGAGTGCTTTGGAAACATCTAAGCTGGTCTGGGACTGGCTCTCCAAGGTCAATGAAGGTGTCTCAACCCAGAGAGATCAGAGAATCAGTGTCGTTCGCAACCTCTTCAACCGCTTGAAGCGAAATGACAATGAGAATGTCCAGCTCACATTTGACCGACTCACTGACATCACAAATGAGCTTCAAGCCCTCGGCGCTACTGAAATCACCAAACATGAAGTCGTCAAGACACTACTGAGATCACTTGATAGTTCATTTGACACCCTAGCCCTGATGATTCAAGAATGTCCTGATTTTAAGACACTCGATCTGTCTGACATACTTGAGAGGCTCAACACACATGAGTTTCAGCTTTCTGAGAAAAGAGATATCTACGGTCCAAACTATGGGCGAACTCGTGCCTTGAAGGCAAAAGCTGTCTCCTCATCTGAAGAAGAATCTGACAGCAGTTCGGACGATCCTGAAGACATTGGAAGGGAACTTGCTATGCTTGTGAAGAAGTTCCAAAAATTCACCAAGAAGAAAGGTTTCAGAAAGTCTTCCCGATCAAGCTCAAGGAATGATGAAGCTTCTGCTCATGACTACAAGAAGAAAACATGTCACAAGTGCAAGAAAACTGGACACTTCATCTCTGAGCGTCCACAGTGGGACAATGAGAACAGAAGGAAGAAGAAGAGCAAGGAATATGATTCTGACGACAAGAAAAAGAAGAAATACTCAAAATCTTCTTCCAAGTCTTCCTCAAAGTCTTCATCACACAAGAAGAGCTCATCTGGCAAGGCACGTGCGTTTGTTGGAAAGGAGATGCATTCAGAGGAGGAGTCCGCATCTGAGGAGGCAGAGGTGGAGTCTGAGGAGGAGTCTGATTCTGGCATTGCGAGTCTGGCTACAGCATACGTCGCCAAGTCCATCTTCAAAACTGAAGACAATGGCTGCATCACCGACACCGACGCAAATGACAAGAACGACTCCACTCCTACCTACTGCTTCATGGCACGCGGTGCCAAGGTAAACACATGCACTACTCACTATCAAACATCTAGTGATGATGACTCTGATTGTGATTCAAAACCCAGCTACAAAACACTTGCTAAAATTGCAACTGAACAACAGAAAGCTATGGAACATATTCAAAAACTGTTAGACAGAAGCGATGATCTGTTAGGTGCTGAAATGACTCGATCTGAATCCTTAATTGAAGACATAAAAAATCTTCACGTTAAGTATGAGGAACTTGAAAGTCGTCATGAAACTCTCTCAACAACTCATGAAAAGCTTTCCTATGATTATCTTTAAAGGAAGCAAGATCTTGAGAAATTGAGAGCGGCTCATGAAGATCTTCAAAAGGAAAACGAGTCACTTCGCGCCGAACAGATCAGCTCCGCTTAGGAAGGATTTGAACCACCATGTCTTAAATGCATTGAGCGTGATAATGCTACTACTGTTGCTGAATGTTCTACTGCTGCTACTGTTGCAATATCTTCAACTGTTGATGTGGGAACTAACCCCTCTGCTGAGGATTCCACTACTATTGCTGATGAGAATGCTAGGTTGAAGACATTGCTTGAAACAGGGATGTACAAAAGTCTTAAAGGGCATCAGACACTATGTGATGTCCTCAAAAAGCAGATTTTGAACCGAAACCCGAGGAAAGAGGGTGTTGGGTTCGTAAGGAAAATGAATGCTGATGGCTCTTACTGGAAACCTGAGCAGTACCCCAAAACCACATGGGTTGCTGCAAAGGAATTTTCAGCAGATCCATCCACTCTATCTCGGTTCACTTGTGCTAACCCCATTGTCATTGATGAATCCTTTGATGCAAACTATAAACTGTTTAAGAATCAGAATGGTGAAGTGTTTGCCAGGTATATTGGTACTAACTGCAGGAATGGACCGCCTATGAAGAAGATCTGGGTTCCGAAAAGGTGTCTGGAGAATCTTCCTGTGAATGTCATCATGACACCTCACGTGAAGAAGACAAACCTCAGACCAAAGGCTTCATACGGTCCAAAGGCTTCATACAGACAGAGGACTCACCTGAGTCGCACTAACACAAATGTTTTGCAGGGAAACCATACTCAGGCATATGAATATGAGAGCGGTTCATCAAACCGCCATGTTCATAAGACCAAGAACTATTCTGCTTATTCTTATGAGTACTATTGTCCGCCTGCAAGACTGTTTGCTAGGGCTCCAAAGCCAAAGTTCTCAGATGTTGCACTTAGACTTATTGCTTCTAAGCCACCCTTGAAGATGTGGGTGGCTAAGAAAGCTTAACTCTCTTTTGCAGGGAAAGGTCTCCAGCAGAAAACCAAAATCGTCTGACGCTATTGCTGGGGACCTTAAACATCTTGTAGGGCGCAAGATCAAATGCCCGAATGGTCTTACTATGTACTTCGTTCCTGAATCGCTTGCTACTCTCCCTATTAGTCCTAATCTGGATCTAAGCTTTCATAACCCACTGGTTTGTCAAATGTTTTTGCTTCACAATGCTCTTCGTGAAGCCTATCCCCCTAACTGCACTGTAGGGTACGACACCAGTGTCTTCAGAATGGATTATTGATAGTGGGTGTACAAATCACATGACTGGAAAAAGAAGCCTTCTTATGGACTCAACCTTACGTCCAACCGACAAGAGCCACATCACATTTGCTGACACTGGTAAAAGTAAGGTATTGGGTCTAGGTAGAGTTGCAATCTCAAGGGATCAACACATGGATAAAGTCATGCTTGTTGAATCCCTTGGCTTCAACTTAATGTCTGTCTCAATGCTTTGCGATTTAAACATGATCGTAATATTTGGAAAATATCGTTGCCTTGTTCTAATGGAATCTGACAAGTCTCTAGTATTTGAAGGGTATCGAAAAGATGATTTGTACGTGGTAGATTTCTCAGCAGGACCACAGCTTGCCGTATGTCTTCTAGCAAAAGCTTCAGAATGCTGGCTTTGGCATCGGAGGCTTGGGCATGCTGGCATGAGGAACCTCCACACCCTGGCAAAGAAGAAGCATATCATAGGCATCGAGGGCGTCAAGTTCAAGAAAGATCACTTATGCGGTGCCTATGAGGCAGGAAAGATGACGAGGGCCAAACATCCCTCGAAGACAATCATGACCACTACTCGACCCTTCGAACTGCTTCACATGGATCTTTTCGGTCCCACTCATTACTCAACTCTTACTACTACTGCTTGTCTCTATGGCTTTGTCATTGTTGATGATTATTCTAGATATATTTGGGTGCACATAATCCTTTACAAGACTGAAGTGCAGGATGTCTTCAGACGCTTCGCCAATCGAGCAATGAACAACTATGGCGCCAAGATAAAGCATATCAGAAGTGACAATGGCACTGAATTCAAGAACACTGGCCTTGATACATATCTTGATACCTTGGGCATCACACATGAATTCTCAGCCCTGTACACGCCACAGCAGAATGGGGTCGTCGAACGCAAGAACAGAACACTCATTGAGATGGCCAGAACAATGCTAGATGAATACAAGACTCCAAGAAAATTCTGGCCTGAAGCCATTGATACTGCATGCCATACAATCAATCGTGTTTATCTTCACAAGCTTCTGAACAAGACATCTTATGAGCTCCTTACTGGCAAGAAGCCAAATGTCAGTTACTTCAGAGTATTTGGCGCCAGGTGTTGGATCAAGGACCCACATCACACCTCAAAGTTTGCACCAAAAGCACATGAGAGTTTTATGCTTGGATATGGAAAGGATTCGCACTCCTACAGAGTCTTCAATCTCTTTCATTACAAAGTGGTTGAAACAGTGGATGTGCGGTTCGATGAGACCAACGGTTCACAAAGAGAGCAACTGCCAAATGTGCTAGATGAAGTTCCATCCAGTGAATCAATCAAGCTAATGGGAACTGGAGAAATTATACCTTCTGGAGCTCATCCTGAAGAAGAACTTATCATCTCAGCACCTGATCAACATGAAGACAATGCTCAGTCTGAAGACATTCCTTCTAACAACGACAATGATCAGCAAGAGCAAAATCTTCGCCCTGTACATCCTCGCGTTGCCAATGAAGTGCAGATTGAAAGAATAATTGATAGCATCAATGCACCCGGTCCACTCACTCGTTCAAGGGAAAGTCAGCTAGCAAATTTCTGTGGGCACTTCGCATTTGTCTCAATAACAGAACCTAAGAAAGTTGAAGAAGCCTTCATGGAACCTGAATGGATTCAAGCTATGAAAGACGAGCTTCAACAGTTTGAGCTGAATAATGTATGGGAACTGGTCAAGCGTCCCGATCCTCGGAAGCACAACATAATAGGCACCAAATGGATATACCGCAACAAGCAAGATGAGCATGGTCAAGTTGTCAGAAACAAAGCTCGTCTCGTTGCTCAAGGATATACTCAAGTGGAAGGCATTGACTTCGATGAAACATTTGCTCCTGTGGCTAGACTTGAAGCCATACGCATACTGCTGGCCTATGCAAATCATCACAACATACTTCTTTATCAAATGGATGTGAAGAGCGCCTTCCTCAATGGCAAGATTTAAGAAGAAGTGTATGTTGCACAACCTCCTGGCTTTGAAGATCCAAAACATCCTGACATGGTATACAAGCTCAACAAGGCACTGTATGGCCTCAAACAAGCCCCTCGGGCCTGGTATGACACTCTCAAATACTTTCTGAAGAGCAAAGGCTTCATACCTGGTTCTCTCGACCCCACTCTCTTCACGAAGACATATGATGGTGAACTGTTTGTGTGCCAAATATATGTGGATGACATTATCTTCGGCTGCACCAATCAGAAGTACAGTGAAGAGTTTGGATATATGATGCAAGAGCAATATCAAATGTCTATGATGGGAGAGCTGAAGTTCTTTCTTGGTCTTCAAATACGACAGCAACGCAACTGCATCTTCATATCTCAAGAGAAGTATCTCAAAGATTGCCTGAAGAAGTTCGGTATGCAAGACTGCAAAGGCTTCACGACGCCAATGCCAGGCAAGCATCATCTGGGTCCCGACGACAATGGTAAAGAGTTCGATCAAAAGGTATACCGCTCCATGATTGGTTCTTTACTTTATCTATGTGCATCTAGGCCAGATATTATGCTTAGTGTTTGCATGTGTGCTCGATTCCAAGCGGCACCAAAGGAGTCGCATCACTTAGCTGTGAAGCGAATTCTTCGATATTTGGCTCACACCCCAACTCTAGGATTATGGTATCCAAAGGGCTCAAAGTTTGATCTGGTTGGATTCTCGGATGCTGATTATGCTGGTGACAAAGTTGATCGCAAGTCTACATCAGGCACATGTCACTTTCTAGGACGATCACTTGTATGTTGGTCTTCAAAGAAGCAGAACTGTGTATCTCTGTCCACTGCTGAATCTGAATACATTGCTGCTGGATCTTGCTGCGCTCAGCTTCTGTGGATGAAGCAAACGCTCAAGGACTATGGCATTCATCTGAAGCAAGTGCCACTCTACTGCGACAATGAAAGCGCCATCAAGATTGCCAACAACCCAGTTCAGCACTCGAAGACAAAGCACATTGAAATTCGTCATCACTTTCTCAAAGATCATGTTGTGAAGGAAGATATTGATATCATACACGTCAACACTGAAGAGCAATTGGCAGATATCTTCACCAAGCCCTTGGATGAGAAGAGATTTTGCAAGTTACGGTGTGAGCTAAATATCCTGGAATCCTCAAATGTCCTGTGATCAGGCACACATCCTAACCCTTATGCATATTGATGACTTAGATGTGCAACATACGAAGTAAAGTATATCTTCAATCAATGAAGACATACATTCTAAGTGTGAATACATTAATGTGGAATTTGACTTCGGAGCGCCACGATAATTGTGCGCCGTGTCTGGGTCTAATACTTCCTATACGGTGGGTAACGCCACCACCAAATGTTCTATTTTGAAGTGTTTCACTCATGGCGTTACCTTGCTATGTCTTCACATTTGGTTTGGCTTCAATCTCAACATGTCTTCATGATTATCTTCACTATGTTGATTATATATATATACTAGTGTTCTGTCCTCTACAGCATTCACTTATAGCTATGTCTTCTTGTTGAATCTTTTGAACTAAGTGAATGTGATCGGACCCTAACCTCTCTATGCTATCTATCTCAAACTCTATCTCTCCAAATCATATGCATTCTATTGAAACTGTCGAATGTCTTCTCTGCGTCCTTGTCAGCAGAAGATACAAAGACAAACCTTAAGTCCACTTTCAATGCTCATTCCTCCACATGAAACCCGGAGAAGTAGGAACGACCACCCGACAATCCAGGCGTGCGTGGGACGTGGAACAAACCCCAAAATTCTGCATGATGGCCACGTGTTCCTCAGACGTGAATCGCCAGGGGCACCTGTGTAATAACGCAGTGCCGCCCCTGTACCTATAAATACACACTTCACGGCGGTCATTATCTCTTCTTCCACTCTCGCACGAACCCTAGCGCCACCGCTAGCCCTCGACGACACCGGCGATGAAGCGCTTCGCTGCCGCAACCTCTCCGACGCCGTCTTCACGCCGACCGCGGACATCGTCCTCTCCGCCGTCGCCGTAGGTGTCCTCCGTCACCAAGTTAGGGCATGGAAGATCGAACTGCTTGGCCTCATCTTCCAATCCGTCTAGCAGTTCTTAGTGTGGTAAATAAAACTTCCTTTTTACGGCACCGTTGATCCTATGGCTTTGTCACTTTCTACCACAAGCAGTTTCTATTCACACAAGTTAGATCTCTCTCATACTGCATCTCATAACATGCCTAGTATATTCACTTATGCTTCACAAAGTATTTAGATTCCTCACTTGTACTGATCTCTGGATTCGTACAAATCTGGAACCAACTCCTTATCTATGAGTGAATGTCTTCGCACGATGAGGTCAATGTCTTCTAAACTGATTTATATTCAAAATCTTCTGAGAATGCATATGACCTCTTCCCCTTCCCTCGCACCTTAATGCTGTCACAGGTACATGTCCGTGGGAGAATCCCTTGGTTCTCATAGTCTGCATTCATTTGCAGAATTCTTACAGCATCATATAAATTCTCCCAAAGCAAGTTCCTGTTTGTCTAGCAAGCGAAAATCTTTGAAGCCTTTGAACGTGTTGAAGCCTTTCAGTTTAAAGTTCATGGCTTTAGAGAAATCAGCAAGGAAGGGTGGCAGGAAGCGTCGTGGAGAAACATCTAGAGATCTGCCAGATGACCACTCAGAACTGTACAAGACAGATCCTGAAGAGGATTACAATCAGCGCAAGACCCGAATCCAATGGATTCGAAGATATTGGGCAGAACAATGGTTCAAATACCGATTTGTAACCCAGGAATATGCTGAGAAAAATGCCATCAAGAGACCGTGGGGAGACATCCTATACAAGAATCTTCAACCCAGGTCCAGAGATGAAGCCATTGAACAAGGCTTCTATCCCTGCATGGTCCGTGGGCCACAGCCTGCTGATGCACACCCATCGTCACTACTATGGTGTCGTGACGACATTCTGTTCAAGCACAACTTCCAGTTTGCCCAGAACTCAACGAAGCAAAACAAGAAGACATTGGGACTAGACTTCAACCCTGGTCCCTCAGCTCCAAGGGCTGATGGCACACGAGATGCAGAACCCAATGTCGTCGGTCCTTTCTACAACCTTGAAGGCCTCATCACCCATATCTTGGTTCAAGGGACTGCAGTGAATGAGCCTGTAGCTGACGCTGAATCAGATGAAGCGCCTGCAGCGCCGAAGCCAAAGAAGTTGAAGAAGCCTAAAGCTTCAAAGCCTGCCCCTTCACCAAAAATCTCACGGGCGAAGCCACTGGCAACTGCACCTCCTGAAGACAGTGTGCAGTCCGAAGATTTATCACGCATCTCCAAGCCCCAGAAGGTCAAGATGCCTCTGCCACACACCGGCCAAGAGCTAACAGCTGCTGCCATTCTGCGCAATGATGCCATTGATCTGTCAAGTGATGAAGATCTTGCAGATGACGCTCTTGAGCAACTCATCAAGAGCAAAGAAGAAGCAGAAATCTTCAATGATCTGCCTCTCTTTGATGTAACAGTCATTCACAACTTCATTGATGAATGGTTTGACACGCCAAACATCAGCTTCGACGATCTCCAACTACCCATTGGCCTCAGTGTCGCCTTCCATGGCGCCATTGCTTCAGAGTTAGCTATCGCCCATCGCATTGTCAAACTAAAGCAGAAGATTGACTTTGAGAAATCTCAGTTCAAGAAGCATATGGGCAAGCTCAGTGTGCAAGACGTGACGAATTTCAAGATTATGCTGCACGAGCTCAAGGAAGCCTTTCTAAAGAAACATGCAGAAGCTCAGGGTTCTCATGAGCGCATGAAGGTCCTGGCTGATAGGTGTGTGTAAGCCTACAATGAGGCTGAGAAGCGCAAGGCCCTTGGGCGTCCTGGCATCGACCCCAGGATGGCTGCCAAGAAGCAGAAGAAGCTCGCTATGGCTGAACCTGAAGCACCAAGGCAGGAGGCAGATCCCCTTGTCTTCCCAACTAGCATGACTGTCCCGAAGCAAAGGCCAGGTCAACCGCTTCAGAACTGAAGAAGACCAGGACTGCTGAGGCTGAAGCAAGGAAGAGAAAACATCCTGAAGCCTCTGCTACTGCCCCCGCCAAGAAGAAAAGAATGACCAAGAAGGAACGGGCTGCTCCCACAGAGCCCTTGATTGTTGAACACATTTCCATGGTTCACCCCGACGCCGATCCACAAGAACGTCAACTGACTGTCCATGAGCTTGCTTTCGCAGAGGCTCATGAAGCTGAAGACTTTCCAGCAGCTGATCCCCTCGCTGCTGAGGACATTGGTCACCATGACCATGTTGAAGATGATGCAGCCCTTCCTCAGCTAGAGCACCAACAGGATGCTTCGTGGGCGGATCACCCACAAGAGGAAGAAGACTCTGAGGCCCAGCCAACACAAACTCCACAGGCGTCGCCCGCGTTGCGCAGGCTTCGCAAAGGTCCAAGGCCTCAAGTCTCTGCGTCTGAAGCTAAAACTACTGAAGACATTCTGGCTGCATCAGCCGATGAAGAAGAAGTACCACAAGATGCTACTCCCCTGTCCCACCAAGAAGCAGTTCTCGAGGAGAACGTGATCGTAAGCGACCCTCCAGCTCGTCAAGTGGAGGTTGAAAATCTTGCGGCTGCCACCACCAACACCACTGAAGCCACTGACGCTGTCATGGCCGAAGCAAATGTGGAGCCCTCACCAACAAAAGCACCAGAAGTCAGCGAAGCCACTGATCCCGCTGCTTCTGTTCCTGCGTCTGCTGCCGGTCCCCAATTCGACTATCATGTTGAGCACAGGCCTCAGGTACAGAAGCCAGTCCCAAGATTGCCAAGGTTCCCAGGTCCTGCATCAACACCTGGCTCCTTCAATATCAATGGCTTCAGAGCAGACAACACATTCTTCAACAGCTCCAGGAACCCCTACTCCAGGGAAAGAATATCATCTGATCGGTTCTGGAGTTATCCGCAGCGAAGCTATTACTCATGTGTTCTTTACAACCAAGGTCGCATCTTCCCACACAAGCGCCTTGACATTGAAGCAATAGCTGGTCTGCCCTGTCTGGAAGAAGCTCTGGATTGCTTCAAAGAGGTTGGAATGCTGCCGTACCTCACTGACCAAGAGCATTGGAATGAAGAGTTGCTGCTCCAATTCTATGCCACACTTCACATCCACGGGTATAGCAGAGATCCGAAGACTTGGGTCCTGGAGTGGATGACAGGAAACGTTCATCACGAAGCCAAAGCCTTTGACATCATTGAGCTCACTGGTTTGCCCACTCCTGGCGATCTCTACGAGCATGGCTGTCAGCTTCATAGTGAAGCTATTGAGAGCATCTTTCAGAAGACTGAACCTAATATGAGTCAGATGCTCAGTATGATGAAGCCATTGCCCCAAGATGCTGCTTATCCCACGGAGTTCTTCGTTGAAGACCTTGAGTATCTGCCAAGAACCATTTATCACATCATAAGGCGAACTCTCCGGCCGATCAAAGGACATTCTCCCCATGCCAAGCTGGAAGGTGCAATGAAGACTTTGGTCTTCTACATTCTTCATGGAAAATGCTTCAATACACAGGATTTCTTCATTCGCCAACTTGCTGCATATGGCTCTGATCTGTTTGGTTTGAAGTTCTACGCCCCTTGGGTGATGCGGCCGATCAAACTTCACTCCGCTATCTCATATCAGCCCTCGGCCCGCAACCATCGGATCTTTTTGCCTGATGTGGATATGTCTATTGAAGCCATCTATCCTGAGCCTGCCAAGGAACCTCTCAGTCTTCAGAATGCAGAGCATCAAAGTTTCACTCAGAACGTTGAAGGCGTTGAAGCCGTAACTCGTGTGTATCCTTTGGCTGGCACTACACGTGCACCGCATCCCGCTCTCACTGAAGCCACTGACAGTACAACTTCTCCATGACCCAAGAAGCGCACTCGTGTTCTCAACGACCGAGAGCTTCTTGTGGCTCTTCATCAGAAACAGGATAGGCATCATGACTGGCTGAAGCGTCAGATGCAAAGCCTCTTGGTGGATGTTAATCGCATTCGCAATCTTGCCACCAAGAATGCTTTTGTTGCCCATGAAACCTCTCGCCGCACATGGAAAGGGCTAACACTGATGTGTTCTGAAGATGATCTTCAAGAGGATGGCTTCACTGAGCGATTCAAGTTTGACTCCACACCTCCTCGAAGGGCAGTGCTGCGACGAACTCCATCTCTTGAAGACTCTGAGTTCTCTTCCTCTGCTGCAACTGTGAATGCCAGAGTAATCGAGGATGAAGACGATGCTACTTCACCGCCACCTCCTTCAGCACGCTTCGACTCTGCTCCAAGCTCTTCAGCACCGCCAAACACAACCAACGACCCTGCTGCTTCACCTACTCCTCATGGGAACGAGTAGATGATCTATGTCTTCAAAACTTTTTGGTCCTTACTGACAAAAGGGCGAGAAGCATATGAGGTTGATAGTCTTCAAGCAGGTCCATATGGGCAGGTGCTTTATATTTTGCTTCGTGCTTACAACTCTCGTTTTGCTACATTTGGTTCTTTGAGTTGTAACACTTAAACTCGATGGTCGTCTGCTACTTATTTGCCACCTTGTGTTGCGATGATAAATTCCGCATGTGAGACGATAAATTCCGCACTTAGATCATTCTACAGACGTCCATTTTCCATTATGCATGTCATTATCTTCATATACTTTCACATGCATAGTGGATTGTCATCATAAGTTGAAGTGGATCTCCACAAGTACAACCTGCCATGTGCATTTGCATTCCAAAAGCAAATTACTTATATGCACATCTTCAGCGGGAGCCCTTGCAACTTATGAAGACAATTCCTTATCCTTTACAATTTCACAGATTATATTCCCCGTTGAAAACTTCAACTAGTTTGTCATCAATCACCAAAAAAGGGGAGATTGTAAGTGCATCTAGTGCCACCCCTAGTTGGTTTTGGAGTATTGACGACAAACCTAGTTGAGGGACTAATGTGTTTGTGAGAATTGCAGGATAACACAGGTAGAAGTCCCTCATTGATTCAGTTTTCCTACCAGAGATGACCCCTAAAAATGTATGAAGACATTGAAGTCAAAGGTGGTATATGAAGATACTCACATTGAAGACTATGACAAGAGAAGACACCACATGAAGCCTATGGAGCTCGAAGACTTAGATCTTTCGTAGTTCTCTTTCTTCTGTGTTGAGTCATAGGAACCACCATACTGTTAAGTGGGGTCCAAGAGAACCAGTCAGAATGACTGAAGTGATGCTTAAACAAAACCTATGTCTTCGAGTGAAGACTTTGAGAGCGAATCTTGTCCAGAGTCGGGCAAGTCAGCTTTGCTTGAAGCCCAAGTAAAGTTGCCGTGTGAGTTTGAAATCTGACTGTTGGAACACGTGTCAGTTCCTTAGTGACCCAGGGTCATTTCGGACAAATCAGGTCGGGTTGCCAAGTGGCTATAAATAGCCCACCCCCTACAACCATAAACGGTTGGCTGCTCAGATTCAGAGTACGGCTTTTGTCGTTTGAGAGCAACCCACCTCGAAGCCTTTGAGAGAGAATTCCTTGCGAGGATAAAGCCCTAACCACCCAGAACCAAAGAGAATTAGGCATCACTTAAGTCTTCTTGTCTGTGTGATCTGAAGACTTATTACACTTGAGGACTGTGCATCCTCCAGCCGGTTAGGCGTCGCGTTCTGAGCATCCAAGAGACATTGTGGATTGCCGGTGAACGAAGTCTGTGAAGGTTTGGGAGTCTACCTTGAAGACTTACCAGAGTGATTAGGCAAGGTCTGTGTGACCTTAGCTCAAGGGGAATACAGTGAGGACTGGGTGTCCTAAGCTGCGTGTTCAGGACTGGGTGTCCGGGACTGTGTGTCCTAAGGTTTAAATACCTAGCCGCCCTAACCAGACGTACAGTTGTCACAGCAACTGGAACTGGTCCAACAAATCATTGTCTTTAGTGAGTCACTGGTTTCATCTTCCCTTCCCTTTACTTACTGTTACTCCTTGTGAAGTCATTGTATGTTCGCACTATCTTTTGTCTTCATTGAGTGACTGCATGTTCTGTGTGGCTTCACAATATCTTCCTACCCGATCCTTACTACATTGCTGCTATTAGTCATTGTGCTTTCACTCTATTGAATACTTGACTATGGCTTGCCTAGTGTAGTCTACCTTCTGCTGCAGGGTAATAGGTTTATTTCTATCGTTTGTCTTCATAACTTACACGTTTTGAAGACTTTCATAAAAATCGCCTATTCACCCCCCCTGTAGTCGATATAACGCACTTTCACTACTCCTCCTTCCCTTCTTCTCCTACTACAACTAGGGAAGTGGGGAGAATCCTACTCCCGGTGGGAGTAGGACTCCCCAGGGCATGCCATAGAGAGGGCCGGCCCCTCCCCTCCTCCACTCCTTTATATATGGGGAGGGGGGCACCCCATTGATACACATGTGAATCATTGATCCCTTAGCCGTGTGCGGTGCCCCCCTCCACCATAATCCACCTCGGTCATATCGTAGTGGTGCTTAGGCGAAGCCCTGCGACGGTAGCATCATCATCACCGCCATCACGCCGTCGTGCTGACGAATCTCTCCCTCGACACTCAGCTGGATCGAGAGTTCGTGGGACGTCACCGAGCCGAACGTGTGCAGATGGCGGAGGTGCCATACTTTTGGTACTAGGATCGGTCGGATCGTGAAGACGTACGACTACATCAACCGCGTTGTCATAACGCTTCCGCTTACGGTCTACGAGGGTACGTGGACAACACTCTTCCCCTCTTGTTGCTATGCATCATCATGATAGATCTTGCGTGCGCGTGGGAAAATTTGAAATTACTGCGTTCCCCAACAGTGGCATCCGAGCCAGGTCTATGCGTAGATGTTATATGCACGAGTAGAACACAAAGGAGTTGTGGACGTGGGTATATACATATTGCTTGCCGTCACTAGTTGATTCTTGATTCAACGGTATTGTTGGATGAAGCGGCTCAGACCGACATTACGCGTACGCTTACGCGAGATTGGTTCTACCGACGTGCTTCGCACACAGCTAGCTAGTGGGTGTTTGTTTCTCCAACTTTAGTTGAATCGGATTCAATGAACATGTTTCTTTCTGAAGGTCAAAAAGCAATCACTATACTGCGTTGTGGTTTTGATGCATAGGTAAGAACGGTTCTTGCTCAGCCCGTAGCAGCCACGTAAAACTTGCAACAACAAAGTAGAGGACGTCTAACTTGTTTTTGCAGGGCTTGTTGTGATGTGATATGGTCAAGACGTGATGAGATATAAGTTGTATGAGATAATCATGTTTTTATTGAAGTTATCGGCAACTGGCAGAAGCCTTATGGTTGTCTCTTTATTGCATAAGATGCAAGCGCCAAATAATTGCTTTACTTTATCGCTATGCGATAGCAATAGTTGGCGAGACGACCATGTGATGACACGTTGATAGAGATCAAGATGATGGAGACCATGGTGTCATGCCGGTGATGATAAAGATCATGACGGTACTTTAGAGATGGAGATCAAAGGCACAAGATGATCATGGCCATATCATGTCACATATTTTAATTGCATGTGATGTTTATCCTTATGCATCTTATTTTGCTTAGTTCGGCGGTAGCATTATAAGATGATCTCTCACTAAATTTCAAGGTACAAGTGTTCTCCCTGAGTATGCACCATTGCGACAGTTCGTCGTGCCGAGACACCACGTGATGATCGGGTGTGATAAGCTCTACGTTCACATACAACGGGTGCAAGCCAGTTTTGCACATGCGGAATACTTAGGTTAAACTTGACGAGCCTAGCATATGCAGATATGGCCTCGGAACACTGGAGATCGAAAGGTCGAGCGTGAATCATATAGTAGATATGATCAACATAGTGATGTTCACCATTGAAAACTACTCCATCTCACGTGATGACCGGACATGGTTTAGTTGATTTGGATCACGTGATCACTTAGATGATTAGAGGGATGTCTATCTAAGTGGGAGTTCTTAAGTAATATGATTAATTGAACTTAAATTTATCATGAACTTAGTCCTGATAGTAGTTGCATATCTATGTTGTAGATCAATTGCTCGTGTATAGCTTCCCCGTTTTATTTATGATATGTCCCTAGAGAAAACTATGTTGAAAGATGATAGTAGCAATGATGCGGATTGGATCCGTGATCTGAGGATTATCCTCGTTGCTGCACAGAAGAATTATGTCCTTAATGCACCACTAGGTGACATAACTATTGCAGGAGCAAATGCAGACGTTATGAATGTTTTACAAAGCTCGGTAGGATGACTACTTAATAGTTTAGTGCACCATACTTTACGGCTTAGAACCGGGACTTCAAAAATGCTTTTGAACACCACAGAGCATATAAGATGTTCTAAGAGTTGAAATTGGTATTTCATACTCATGCCCGTGTCGAGAGGTAGGAGACCTCTGATAGTACTTTGCCTACAAGATGGAGGAGAATAGCTCAACGAGTGAGCATGTGCTCAGAATGTCTGAGTACTACAATCACTTGAATCAAGTGGGAGTTAATCTTCCCGATAACACTACAAAAAAAGACACATCCGTGACATTTTGGGCTGAACGATTTTTTGTCATACTTATGACACTTCTATGACAATAATTGTGACAAAACCCAGTATCATCATAGATGTGGTGGGCTCCTACTTCTATGACAAAAAATCATGACAGAAAATGGGCTTTTCGTCCTGGGCGTGCCGGAGACGCAGCTGCATGACATTCTTTGGGCCGTCCATGACGGAAAAACCCATGGTAGAAGCGAGGGCGAGGAAAATATCGAGGTGTTCCCGGTTACGGTGGGTGGTCGGGGCCGAGCGATGCACGAAGGGTTGCGCATTTCTCTCGTACACACACTGTAGGATCGAAAGTATGTCTAGAGGGGGGGGTGATTAGACTACTTGACCAAATAAAAACTTAACCTTTTCCCAATTTTAGTTCTTGGCAGATTTTAGCTATTGTAGGACAAGTCAAGCAATCATCACACAATTCAAGCAAGCATGCAAAGAGTATATTGGCAGTGGAAAGTAAAGCATGCAACTTGCAAGAATGTAAAGGGAAGGGTTTGGAGAATTCAAACGCAATTGGAGACACGGATGTTTTTCCCGTGGTTCGGATAGGTGGTGCTATCCTACATCCACGTTGATGGAGACTTCAACCCACAAAGGGTAACGGTTGCGCGAGTCCACGGAGGGCTCCACCCACAAAGGGTAACGGTTGCGCGAGTCTACGAAGGGCTCCACCCACAAAGGGTAACGGTTGCGCGAGTCCACGAAGGGCTCCACCCATGAAGGGTCCACGAAGAAGCAACCACCCACGAAGGGTCCACGAAGAAGCAACCACCCACAAAGGGTCCACGAAGAAGCAACCTTGTCTATCCCACCATGGCCATCGCCCACAAAGGACTTGCCTCACTAGCGGTAGATCTTCACGAAGTAGGCGATCTCCTTGCCCTTACAAACTCCTTGGTTCAACTCCACAATCTTGTCGGAGGCTCCCAAGTGACACCTAGCCAATCTAGGAGACACCACTCTCCAAGAAGTAACAAATGGTGTGTAGGTAATGAACTCCTTGCTCTTGTGCTTCAAATGATAGTCTCCCCAACACTCAACTCTCTCTCATAGGATTTGGATTTTGTGGAAAGAAGATTTGAGTGGAAAGCAACTTGGGGAAGGCTAGAGATCAAGATTCATATGGTAGGAATGGAATATCTTGGTCTCAACACATGAGTAGGTGGTTCTCTCTCAGAACATATGAGTTGGAATTGTGTATGTGTTCTGATGGCTCTCTCCACGAATGAAGAGGAGGTGGAGGGGTATATATAGCCTCCACACAAAATCCAACTGTTACACACAGTTTTCCAATCTCGGTGGGACCGAATCAACAAACTCGGTCGGACCGAAAATGTAAACCTAGTGACCGTTAGAGATTTTCGGTGGGACTGACATGCAACTCGGTAGGACCGATATGGTTAGGGTTTGGGCATAACGTAATCTCGGTGAGACCGATTACACAAACTCGGTGAGACCGAATTTGGTAATTAGCTAACCAGAGAGTTGGTCAGGTAAACTCGGTGGGACCGATTTGCTCTTTCGGTGAGACCGAAAAGTTACAAAAAGGAAACACTGAATTTACATTGCAATCTCGGTGGGACCGATCCGCTCTTTCGGTGAGACCGAAAAGTTACGAAAGGGAAACAGAGAGTTTGCAATCCCATCTCGGTGAGACCGAGATCCCTATCGGTAGAACCGAATTGCTAGGGTTTGGCAGTGGCTTATGACAAGTGAAACTCGGTGGCGCCGGATAGAAAGAATCGGACCGAGTTTGGCTTAGGGTTTAGGTCATGTGTGGATATGGGAAAGTAGTTGAGGGTTTTGGAGCATATCACTAAGCACATGAAGCAAGAGGCTCATTAAGCAACACCTCATCCCTCCTTGATAGTATTGGCTTTTCCTAAAGACTCAATGTGATCTTGGATCACTAAAATATGAAATGAAGAGTCTTGAGCTTTTGATCTTGAGCCAATCCTTTGTCCTTAGCATTTTGAGGGTTCCACTTTCACCATCCATGCCATGCCAATCATTGAGCTTTCCTGAAATAATCATCTTGGAATAGCATTATTTCAATGAGCTATATGTTGTTATGAATTACCAAAACCACCTAGGGATAGTTGCACTTTCAATCTCCCCCTTTTTGGTAATTGATGACAACATATAGATCAAAGCTTCGACAAATGATAATAAGCATGAAATATATCATCGCTTTGAGAAGTATGTGATAAGTAAGAGCTCCCCCTAAATTTGTGCATATTTAAAATTTGCTTTGGACTGCAAATGCACAAGGAGTTAGAGTCATGGGTTACTCTTCCATGTCACATACATCTTGGTGGAGCGCTTAAAATGATAAGAATGAAATACATGCACTCATCACCAAGAAAAGTTAATGATCACATAAGATAGATAAGATAATAGCATTAAGCAAACATGAAGTGTAGCTTATGATCAAACACATGATCATCAATGTCTCACAGATAATGACGTAGTATCTCAAGCACTCAAAAGCAAACAAAGTTCGAAAAACCACCAAATAAAGCAAGAGAGAAAAAAGCAACACTCTCTCTCTCGAAGCCTATGATCTATACATTTTTCTCCCCCTTTGGCAACAAGTTACCAAAAAAGTTCCTAGAAAATGCATAGTGCTAGATCGACGCTCAGGCTTGATCTTCAGGTGGTGGTGGAGTCCGGATCACTCCAAGGACGAAGGCTTCCGTAGACGCTGAAGTAGACGCTGGAGTTGGAGCTGAAGTAGACGCTGGAGCAGGTGGAACTGAGGCTGTAGCTGGTGCAGAAGTGGTGGCTCTGGGGTCAGTAACTGGCACTGCAGACGACCTCGGACCTCGTGGCACTCTGGCAAAGGCATCAGTTGTAGTCCTGCCTCTCCTCTCCTGCATGTCATCTTGGAGCTGCTCCACTGCAGTCTGAATCTCTGTCACCTTGACATCCAAGTCATAGAACTTTTGTTCCATGATTCTCTCTAGGCTTGCCTGGTTCTGAGTTAGGGTGGCTAGTCCTTTCTCAATCCGCAGGGTGGATGCAATTAGGTAACCAAGCTGCTCTTGTTTGGTTTTCAAGAAATACTCAGATGCCTCCTCTTGAGTTGGCATCTTGGCAGCTTTCTCCTTCCTTGCCTTCTCCTTCTTTGCTTGTGCTTGTGCAGACGATGGTTCATTTTCAGTCATCACAACTTGATTGTCCTCAAAATCTGGACGGATGGGCAAGTGTTCCTTGTCCAATAAGTATATGCCCGTGCCCATCTTGGAGTTAATGATCTCCTGAATCTGTGGGGCATATCCACAGCTCCTCTTCTGATCAACTGCTGTCCTCTTAATGGTCTCTACCATGAAGCTCATCACCTTGAACTTCTGTGGCACATCAAAGATATGTAGCAAGTTGATCGCGTGGCCTCTGATCATCTTGTGATCACCTGACTTGGGCAACAAGGTGTGCCTCAATATCCAATTGATGGTTGGCAGCCCTGACAGAAGATAATGCACAGACCCAAACTTGAAAGTCTCAAGTGCCTCATTTGGAATTTCCTTGTACATGTTGAACATAGAGTTGTGGTCCATCTTCTTCTTGGCATAGATGTCCAAATCATCTGCTTGCTCCTCTGGGGCATTAATGAGCTGTGCCCACTCAGCAACTGTTGACTGATATCTGGTTCCTTCTGACATCCATACAATCCTCCCATCTGGATAAAAATGTGCTGTGGAGTAGAATTGCATAATGAGCTCCTCGTTCCACTTTGTGAGCTTCTGCCCAACAAAGTCTGCAACTCCACAAGCACTAAAGCTGTCAATCACTCCAGGGTAGTACTCTTCGTTGTCCTTGATGTATTGCCAATCGACCCATCTCATATCACATACAATTGGCTTCTTGTCCAATAAGACTGTCTCATAGAAATCCTGCTGTTCCTTGGTGTGAAATCTGTAGTCAACAGCAGTTCTTCTTCTTGAAGCATACGGATCTGCTTCTCTCCACTTCCTCAGCCCTGAGTCTCTCCTGAGCTTCATATCCTCAGCCACAGGATGAGCATCGTTGTGGTCTGGGATCTTGGACTTGAGTTTTCTGAGTACTTGCTCTTCATCATCTTCTTTTGCAGCTTCAGGCACTGGGGCCTTGTTCTTCTCAGCAGCTGGGATGCTTCTTGTATTTCTCTTTGGTGCAGACTTGGGCTTGGAGGCAACTTTGGGTGCTTCTTTAGGCTTATATGTGGCAGCCCCTGATCTTATAGCATCACCCATAAGCTTAGGTGCCTTAGGTGCTGGTGCAGCAACCTCTTCTTCTTCCTCTTCTTCCATAATGGAAGCCTTTCCAAGCACTCTGGCTACGGTCTTCTTGACCCTTTCCTTCCTTTTATTGCCTTCAGCAGCAACTGGCTCTATGGGAGTGGACTTCTCAGAAATCTTGGTTGAAGCTCTGGCCTTTGGCATAGGCTGCCTGCCTGCTGGCCTTTTGATTTTCATCCCTGGCTTTATGCCTTGAGCTGGCTCAACTCTCTTTGATGTGGCTTCCTCTTCTGCCACATAATCTTCATCCTCAGAATCTGAAGTTCTCTTCTTCCTCTGTCTGGTGGCAGCTTTGGGCAAATTGCTAGGAGTACTTCTGCTGCCATCATCTGAAGAACTTGAGGGACTAGTGCCCTCACTCATGTGCACTTGCTGTTCTGACACATCCTGGCTGTCACTCTGATCTGACATGTTGCAAACTCTGACTGCTGATCCTGTGAATAGTTTATAGATGAGGTAGAGTGGATGAGCATCACAAAATGCAGAGATTTTTGCAAAAGAATGATCCAAAAACTTAGTTTTAGTTTCCCACTGAAATCATCTCGGATCTACCGATTTTTAAACTCGGTGATACCGAAGCAGTTTTGGAACCTAAACTAGTGAACTCGGTCAGACCGAGTCACAGTTCGGTGGCACTGAGACTGCTAGGGTTTCACAAAGTTCCAAAGTCGGTCACACCGATAAGTAATTCTCGGTCAGACCGAGTCTCACTTGTGCAATGGCATAAGCCAAACCGGTGGGACCGAGTTTTTCAACTCGGTGGGTCCGAGATGGTTTCGGCGGAAACCTAACCCTAAAATTTTCGAATCAAACCTAATCTACGAGCGCATTGACTGGATAGGAGTGTTTCAATCATGGCAAGAATCATGATGATCACAATGTGCTAAGAATCAGATTGGGGAATAGCACAAAGATCGAGTCCATACCCTAGTTCGGCGGAGACTCGCTATGGCGGCAACGGCGGGGTAGAATTCCTTTGACGGCGATGGAGACCAGCGACTGGAGGCGGCTGGCGGCGAGGAGACGATCCGGAGACCACGTTGGCAGAGCAGGCTATCGCGCGGGCGAAGGGGTTCGGAGAAATTTCCAAATTTTTGCCTGTGACTATATATAGCCTGACCCTGTCGGTGTGACCGAGTGGAACAACTCGGTGGCACCGAGATTCATAACTGCAAGCAGTTACTGAAACTCGGTGTGACCGAAAGGTTCAAATCGGTTGCACCGAGATCGAAAACCTAGATCAACTTAATGATCTCGGTAGGACCGAAAGTGGGGTATCGGTCAGACCGAGAATCATAAAGAGATTTTGGAAGTTTAAGTCTATGACGAATCGGGGACTCCGAGCGCTCCTCACACAGAGTGGTTCGAATCTGACTTGATCAAATTTTGTGATGTAGCATGAATAGAGTTTGAGACGAGAAAAGCATAGATAGCTAGAGGAGGTTCTTAGGCATTCTTGTCCATCCACTTGGCAAAAGGAAATAAAACCAAACAATCAAAACAACAAGTGGATGTCCTCAAATGAGTAAAATATGCAACCAGCATGCTCACACAATAAGATGGCAAATGAAATATGTGACAAGGCATGCACAACCAATTCTAGCATCTATCAAGCAATTTGCGATGACAAGGTCATCTATATATGAGTATATTGACTTAGGAGTCAAGTGAGAACACTTGATCATAGGTCATACTCATCGTTTAAGCTCAAGTGGGGTTACCACTTTTACATAAAGCATTATTGTGTTCACATCTTTAGAGTTGCTTTGGCTCAAGTCTTAGAGTAAAGCTCCCCCTAGATGTGATATCCCCCCTTAGAGGGATGAACTAACCTCGGGTTTTGTCGATGATGACTTCATGTAGATGTTGAAGATGTGGATGCTCAATGTTGATGTAGATCACTTGGAGCTATCCATTTGAGTGAATTGCACTTTCAATACCTACATGGTTTAGTCCCACAAGGAACAAACAAGGATATCCATAGACATAGAGTGATGCACACACAAGATGATGTCCATGAAAACTTTTAGGTTACCTTGTCCCTTGTCTTACCAACAAGAGGGTTTGTGACTCCTTGAACTAGTGCAAGATGTGGAAGTTGATTGCACTTGTTCTTGCCAAAATGATAAGAGTGAAGTATGTTGGCGGAGTCACCCTCAAGAACTCCCTAGTTCTTCTTCTTTTGGATCCACATCATCTTGATGGGAATCCTTGGAGTTGTAGTCGTACTTGATGAAGTGGAACTTGAAGTAGTCTTGGGAATCCTCTTGACTAAGGTCTTAGGAGCTTCTTCAAATGCATCAATTTCGTCTTGAAGCTTGTCCTTGCCTTTTTGCTTGTAGTCTTGTGGTGGAAGATCATCTTGAGCTTGTGTCCCCTTGAAAGAAGTATCATACTTCTCTTGTTAAGGAACAAACTTTGTCTTGGGGTATTGATCTTCTTCCCACTCAACTCCATTGGCATTGAACTTTCGTTCAAAACCAACACCTTGATTCTTCCGGTGCATTCCTTGCTTGCGCACAATTTCCTCGAATTGCTTACTCCCGGCAAGGCTTTTGTACACTCCTTTCTCTATAATTCCCTTCAATAAGCTATTTTCTTGCTCAAGTGTAACTTGGCTAAGAGAATCATTAGTGGAATCAAGAGAACTACTAGAAGCAACAATATTGGATTTAGCATGATCATCGTTACTACTAGAGGAAGAATCTTTCTTGTTCTTGTTACTAGACTTGACTTGAGGCATGTAAGTGGATAAGAGTAAATGCTTGGCAATGTAAGAAGAACTTTTCTTGCGGAGATCATCATTGATTGCTTTTAAGAACTCATGCTCTTGCTCAAGATTGAGCTTTTCAAAGCGTAATTTCTCATGAGCTCTTAAAAGTTCTCGATGATCTTCGAAGATAGTTTCATGAGCTAACTTAAGAGTGTTTAGTTCTTTAGTTAGAGCCAATCTTATCCTTATCATTGTCATTCGTTTTATCTTGATTAGCATGATTAATTGACGTTTCATCATAGTATTCATCACTAGAGTTGTCAATAAGCAAATCATCACCTAACAAGTCATCTTCATCACTATTGAAATCAACATACTCGGGGTGTGTTACCTTAGGACCTTTGGCCATGAAGCATCTTCCAATTCCTTCATTTGGTGAGTCAAATATGTCGTAGGAGTTGGTTGACACAATTGCTAGACCGGCAACACCTTCATCTTGAGTATCTTCGGAGTCGGAGTGATAACTTCTCTCGGAGTGGCTGTCGGAGTCGGAGCTGGATACCCATTCACCAACATGAGCTTGATGTCTTCGTTTTGTGTAGCTCCTTGATGATTTTTCCTTTCTTTCCGAATCCTTGCTTCTCCGTGAGTATCTTCGTTCATAATGATCATCTCTACTCCTTCTCTCTCTTGGTGGTGATTCCTTGCTTCTTCTTTTTGGAGAATCTTCTCTTCTCTTGTAGGGAGCCGTACACTCATTGGAATAGTGTCCGGGTCTTCCACAACTGTAGCAGTTTCGCTCTCGACTAGAAGATCTTTTGTCACTGTAGGACCTTGACTTGAAGCTTCTATCTTTGCTTCTACTCTTGTAGAACTTGTTGAAGTTCTTCACCATTAAGCTCAATTCTTCATTGAAGTTTTGTTTCTCACTTGATGATGTAGGGGCTTCACATGAGGCTTTGTAGGCACCACTTGATTTGTTGTGAAGTTCCTCTTTATCCTTAAGTGACATCTCATGAGCAACAATTCTTCCAATCACCTCCGTTGGCTTGAGATCTTTGTAATTGGGCATCATTTGGATCAATGTGCACACGGTATCATATTTTCCATCCAAGGCTCTTAGAATCTTCTTGATGATGAATCTATAGGCCATCTCTTCACTTCCTAAGCCAGCAATCTCATTTGTGATGAGAGCAAGCCTAGAGTACATTTCAGCGATACCTTCACCATCCTTCATTTTGAACTTGTCAAGTTGACTTTGAAGCACATCCAACTTGGATTCCTTGACGGAGTCGGTACCTTCGTGCATATCAATCAAAGTGTCCCAAATTTCCTTTGCATTCTCAAGACGGCTGATTTTGTTGAATTCTTCGGGGCACAATCCGTTGAAGAGAATATCACAAGCTTGAGCATTGTATTGCAACATCTTCAACTCATCCGCGGTAGCTTCACGGTTTGGTTCTTTCCCATCAAAGAAGTCACCTTGCAAACCAACACACACAATAGCCCAAACGGCGGGGTTATGTCCAAGAATATGCATTTTCATTTTATGCTTCCAACTAGCAAAATTAGTACCATCAAAGTAAGGACCTCTACGGTGATAATTTCCCTCGCTAGACGCCATACTCTCCTAGGTTGTGAAACCAAGGCTATGACTACCAAAAGCTATGGAGATCAAAGCAAATGGAGACCAAAGCTCTGATACCACTTGTAGGATCGAAAGTATGTCTAGAGGGGGGGTGATTAGACTACTTGACCAAATAAAAACTTAACCTTTTCCCAATTTTAGTTCTTGGCAGATTTTAGCTATTGTAGGACAAGTCAAGCAATCATCACACAATTCAAGCAAGCATGCAAAGAGTATATTGGCAGCGGAAAGTAAAGCATGCAACTTGCAAGAATGTAAAGGGAAGGGTTTGGAGAATTCAAACGCAATTGGAGACACGGATGTTTTTCCCGTGGTTCGGATAGGTGGTGCTATCCTACATCCACGTTGATGGAGACTTCAACCCACAAAGGGTAACGGTTGCTCGAGTCCACGGAGGGCTCCACCCACAAAGGGTAACGGTTGCGCGAGTCCACGAAGGGCTCCACCCACAAAGGGTAATGGTTGCGCGAGTCCACGAAGGGCTCCACCCATGAAGGGTCCACGAAGAAGCAACCACCCACGAAGGGTCCACGAAGAAGCAACCACCCACAAAGGGTCCACGAAGAAGCAACCTTGTCTATCCCACCATGGCCATCGCCCACAAAGGACTTGCCTCACTAGCGGTAGATCTTCACGAAGTAGGCGATCTCCTTGCCCTTACAAACTCCTTGGTTCAACTTCACAATCTTGTCGGAGGCTCCCAAGTGACACCTAGCCAATCTAGGAGACACCACTCTCCAAGAAGTAACAAATGGTGTGTAGGTAATGAACTCCTTGCTCTTGTGCTTCAAATGATAGTCTCCCCAACACTCAACTCTCTCTCATAGGATTTGGATTTTGTGGAAAGAAGATTTGAGTGGAAAGCAACTTGGGGAAGGCTAGAGATCAAGATTCATATGGTAGGAATGGAATATCTTGGTCTCAACACATGAGTAGGTGGTTCTCTCTCAGAACATATGAGTTGGAATTGTGTATGTGTTCTGATGGCTCTCTCCATGAATGAAGAGGAGGTGGAGGGGTATATATAGCCTCCACACAAAATCCAACCGTTACACACAGTTTTCCAATCTCGGTGGGACCGAATCAACAAACTCGGTCGGACCGAAAATGTAAACCTAGTGATCGTTAGAGATTTTCGGTGGGACTGACATGCAACTCGGTAGGACCGATATGGTTAGGGTTTGGGCATAACATAATCTCGGTGAGACCGATTACACAAACTCGGTGAGACCAAATTTGGTAATTAGCTAACCAGAGAGTTGGTCAGGTAAACTCGGTGGGACCGATTTGCTCTTTCGGTGAGACCGAAAAGTTACAAAAAGGAAACACTGAATTTACATTGCAATCTCGGTGGGACCGATCCGCTCTTTCGGTGAGACCGAAAAGTTACGAAAGGGAAACAGAGAGTTTGCAATCCCATCTCGGTGAGACCGAGATCCCTATCGGTAGAACCGAATTGCTAGGGTTTGGCAGTGGCTTATGACAAGTGAAACTCGGTGGCGCCGGATAGAAAGAATCGGACCGAGTTTGGCTTAGGGTTTAGGTCATGTGTGGATATGGGAAAGTAGTTGAGGGTTTTGGAGCATATCACTAAGCACATGAAGCAAGAGGCTCATTAAGCAACACCTCATCCCTCCTTGATAGTATTGGCTTTTCCTAAAGACTCAATGTGATCTTGGATCACTAAAATATGAAATGAAGAGTCTTGAGCTTTTGATCTTGAGCCAATCCTTTGTCCTTAGCATTTTGAGGGTTCCACTTTCACCATCCATGCCATGCCAATCATTGAGCTTTCCTGAAATAATCATCTTGGAATAGCATTAGCTCAATGAGCTATATGTTATT
Organism: Triticum urartu; assembly: GCF_056163025.1. NCBI lineage: Eukaryota > Viridiplantae > Streptophyta > Magnoliopsida > Poales > Poaceae > Triticum > Triticum urartu. The sequence continues at coordinate 97,641,464 of NC_141878.1, read as the reverse complement.
ATGAATTACCAAAACCACCTAGGGATAGTTGCACTTTCACACATGCGCGTGGGTGCGAGGCGTTGGGCTCTAACTGAACCCGAGCAAGGCATTCGCCTACTGAACCCGAGCGATTGCACTACAGGCTACGCGTTACTGAACCCGAGCGATCGATCGATGGCTGTTAACTGAACTCGATCGAGCGATTCCTTCGCTACTGCTGCTAACTGAAGCCGATCGATACTGCCTCTAGATGAACAGTGAGTGTTGCTGGGGGGTTTGGATGAACAGTTCCCGATGGGGGTGGATGAACAGGATCCCGTGGTGTTGCCTCTGGATGAACAGGACCCCGATCGATCGAGTCGGTTGGGGCTGGATGAACAGGACCCCGTGGAGGGCTGTATGAACAGGACGACCCCGTGGAGGGCTGGATGAACAGTAGACGGTGGAGAGTGTTGGGGAACGTAGTAATTTCAAAAAATTTCCTACGCACACGCAAGATCATGTGATGCCTAGCAACGAGAGGGGAGTGTTGTCTACGTACCCAACGCAGACCGACTATGGAAGCGCTGACACGACGTAGAGGAAGTAGTCGTATGTCTTCACGATCCAACCGATCAAGCACCGAAACTACGGCACCTCCGAGTTCGAGCACACGTTCAGCTCGATGAAGATCCCTGGACTCCGATCCAGCAAAGTGTCGGGGAAGAGTTCCGTCAGCACGACGGCGTGGTGACGATCTTGATGCACTACAGCAGCAGGGCTTCGCCTAAACTCCGCTACAGTATTATCGAGGAATATGGTGGCTGGGGGCACCGCACACGGCTAAGGAATAGATCACGTGGATCAACTTGTGTGTTTCTGGGGTGCCTCTACCTCAGTATATAAAGGAGTAGAGGGGGGGGGGGAGGCTGGCCGGCCAAGCTTGGCGCGCCAGGAGAGTCCTACTCCCTCTGGGAGTTGGATCCCCCCAATCCTAGTTGGAATAGGATTCGCGGAGGGGGAAAAGAGGAGGAGGGGGCCGGCCACCTCTCCTAGTCCTAATAGGACTAGGGGAAGGGGGAGGCGCGCAGCCCATCTATGGAAGCCCCTTCTCTTTTCCACTAAGGCCCACTATGGCCCATATAGCTCCCGGGGGGTTCCGGTAACCCTCCCGGTATTCCGGTAAAATCCCGATTTCACCCGGAACACTTCCGATATCCAAACATAGGCTTCCAATATATCAATCTTTATGTCTCGACCATTTCGAGACTCCTCGTTATGTCCGTGATCACATCCGGGACTCCGAACAACCTTCGGTACATCAAAATGCATAAACTCATAATATAACTGTCATCGTAACCTTAAGCGTGCAGACCCTACGGGTTCGAGAACAATGTAGACATGACCGAGACACGTCTCCGGTCAATAACCAATAGCGGGACCTGGATGCCCATATTGGCTCCTACCTATTCTACGAAGATCTTTATCGGTCAGACCGCATAACAACATATGTTGTTCCCTTTGTCATCGGTATGTTACTTGCCCGAGATTTGATCGTCGGTATCCAATACCTAGTTCAATCTCGTTACCGGCAAGTCTCTTTACTCGTTCCGTAATACATCATCTCACAACTAACATATTAGTTGTAATGCTTGCAAGGCTTATGTGATGTGCATTACCGAGAGGGCCCAGAGATACCTCTCCGACAATCGGAGTGACAAAACCTAATCTTGAAATACGCCAACCCAACATGTACCATTGGAGACACCTGTAGTACTCCTTTATAATCACCCAGTTACGTTGTGACGTTTGGTAGTACCCAAAGTGTTCCTCCGGTAAACGGGAGTTGCATAATCTCATAGTTATAGGAACATGTATAAGTCATGAAGATAGCAATAGCAACATACTAAACGATCGGGTGCTAAGCTAATGGAATGGGTCATGTCAATCAGATCATTCAACTAATGATGTGACCTCGTTAATCAAATAACAACTCATTGTTCATGGTCAGGAAACATAACCATCTTTGATTAACGAGCTAGTCAAGTAGAGGCATACTAGTGACACTTTGTTTGTCTATGTATTCACACATGTATTATGTTTCCGGTTAATACAATTCTAGCATGAATAATAAACATTTATCATGATTATAAGGAAATAAATAATAACTTTATTATTGCCTCTAGGGCATATTTCCTTCAGTCTCCCACTTGCACTAGAGTCAATAATCTAGATTACACTGTAATGATTCTAACACCCATGGAGCCTTGGTGCTGATCATGTTTTGCTCGTGGAAGAGGCTTAGTCAATGGGTCTGCAACATTCAGATCCGTATGTATCTTGCAAATCTCTATGTCTCCCACCTGGACTAGATCCCGGATGGAGTTGAAGCGTCTCTTGATGTGCTTGGTCCTTTTGTGAAATCTGGATTCCTTTGCCAAGGCAATTGCACCAGTATTGTCACAAAAGATTTTCATTGGACCCGATGCACTAGGTATGACACCTAGATCGGATATGAACTCCTTCATCCAGACTCCTTCATTTGCTGCTTCCGAAGCAGCTATGTACTCCGCTTCACATGTAGATCCCGCTACGACGCTTTGTTTAGAACTGCACCAACTGACAGCTCCACCGTTTAATGTAAACACGTATCCGGTTTGCGATTTAGAATCGTCCGGATCAGTGTCAAAGCTTGCATCAACGTAACCATTTACGACGAGCTCTTTGTCACCTCCATATACGAGAAACATATCCTTAGTCCTTTTCAGGTATTTCAGGATGTTTTTGACCGCTGTCCAGTGATCCACTCCTGGATTACTTTGGTACCTCCCTGCTAGACTTATAGCAAGGCACACATCAGGTCTGGTACACAGCATTGCATACATGATAGATCCTATTGCTGATGCATAGGGAACATCTTTCATATTCTCTCTATCTTCTGCAGTGGTCGGGCATTGAGTCTTACTCAATTTCACACCTTGTAACACAGGCAAGAATCCTTTCTTTGCTTGATCCATTTTGAACTTCTTCAAAATCTTGCCAAGGTATGTTGTTTGTGAAAGTCCAATTAAGAGTTTTGATCTATCTCTATAGATCTTTATGCCCAATATGTAAGCAGCTTCACCAAGGTCTTTCATTGAAAAACTCTTATTCAAGTATCCCTTTATGCTATCCAGAAATTCTATATCATTTCCAATCAGTAATATGTCATCCACATATAGTATCAGAAATGCTACAGAGCTCCCACTCACTTTCTTGTAAATACAGGCTTCTCCGAAAGTCTGTATAAAACCAAATGCTTTGATCACACTATCAAAACGTTTATTCCAACTCCGAGAGGCTTGCACCAGTCCATAAATGGATCGATGGAGCTTGCACACTTTGTTAGCTCCCTTTGGATCGACAAAACCTTCTGGTTGCATCATATACAACTCTTCTTCCAGAAATCCATTCAGGAATGCAGTTTTGACATCCATCTGCCAAATTTCATAATCATAAAATGCGGCAATTGCTAACATGATTCGGACTGACTTAAGCATCGCTACGGGTGAGAAGATCTCATCGTAGTCAATCCCTTGAACCTGCCGAAAACCTTTCGCGACAAGTCGAGCTTTGTAGACAGTAACATTACCATCAGCGTCAGTCTTCTTCTTGAAGATCCATTTATTCTCAATTGCTTGCCGATCATCGGGCAAGTCAACCAAAGTCCATACTTTGTTCTCATACATGGATCCCATCTCAGATTTCATGGCTTCAAGCCACTTTGCGGAATCTGGGCTCATCATCGCTTCTTCATAGTTCGTAGGTTCATCATGATCTAGTAGCATGACTTCCAGAACAGGATTACCGTATCACTCTGGTGCGGATCTTATTCTGGTTGATCTACGAGGTTCAGTAGTGTCTTGTTCTGAAGTTTCATGATCATTATCATTAGCTTCCTCACTAACTGGTGTAGGTGTCATTGAAACAGTTTTCTGTGATGTACTACTTTCCAGTAGGGGAGTAGGTACAGTTACCTCGTCAAGTTCTACTTTCCTCCCACTCACTTCTTTCGAGAGAAACTCCTTCTCTAGAAAGGATCCATTCTTAGCAACGAATGTCTTGCCTTCGGATCTGTGATAGAAGGTGTACCCAACAGTCTCCTTTGGGTATCCTATGAAGACACATTTCTCCGATTTGGGTTCGAGCTTATCAGGTTGAAGTTTTTTCACATAAGCATCGCAGCCCCAAACTTTAAGAAACGACTACTTTGGTTTCTTGCCAAACCACAGTTCATAAGGCGTCGTCTCAACGGATTTTGATGGTGCCCTATTTAACGTGAATGCGGCCGTCTCTAGAGCATAACCCCAAAACGATAGCGGTAAACCTGTAAGAGACATCATAGATCGCACCATATCTAGTAAAGTACGATTACGATGTTCGGACACACCATTACGTTGTGGTGTTCCGGGTGGCGTGAGTTGCGAAACTATTCCACAGTTTTTCAAATGTACACCAAACTCGTAACTCAAATATTCTCCTCCACGATCAGATCGTAGAAACTTTATTTTCTTGTTACGATGATTTTCAACTTCACTCTAAAATTCTTTGAACTTTTCAAATGTTTCAGACTTATGTTTCATTAAGTAGATATACCCATATCTGCTTAAATCATCTGTGAAGGTGAGAAAATAACGATATCCGCCACGAGCCTCAATATTCATCGGACCACATACATCGGTATGTATGATTTCCAACAAATCTGTTGCTCTCTCCATAGTACCGGAGAACGGTGTTTTAGTCATCTTGCCCATGAGGCACGGTTCGCAAGTACCAAGTGATTCATAATCAAGTGGTTCCAAAAGTCCATCAGTATGGAGTTTCTTCATGCGCTTTATACCGATATGACCTAAACGACAGTGCCACAGATAAGTTGCACTTTCATTATCAACTCTGCATCTTTTGGCTTCAACATTATGAATATGTGTATTACTACTGTCGAGATTCAATAAGAATAGACCACTCTTCAAGGGTGCATGACCATAAAAGATATTACTCATATAAATAGAACAACCATTATTCTCTGATTTAAATGAATAACCGTCTCGCATTAAACAAGATCCAGATATAATGTTCATGCTCAACGCTGGCACCAAATAACAATTATTTAGGTCTAATATTAATCCCGAAGGTAGATGTAGAGGTAGCGTGCCGACCGCGATCACATCGACTTTGGAACCGTTTCCCACGCGCATCATCACCTCGTCCTTTGCTAGTGCCCGTTTATTCCGTAGTCCCTGTTTCGAGTTGCAAATATTAGCAACAGAACCAATATCAAATACCCAGGTGCTACTGCAAGCTCTAGCAAGGTACACATCAATAACATGTATATCACATATACCTTTGTTCACCTTGCCATCCTTCTTATCCGCCAAATACTTGGGGCAGTTCCGCTTCCAGTGACCAGTCTGCTTGCAGTAGAAGCACTCAGTTTCAGGCTTAGGTCCAGACTTGGGTTTCTTCTCCTGAGCAGCAACTTGCTTGCTGTTCTTCTTGAAGTTCCCCTTCTTCTTCCCTTTGCCCTTTTTCTTGAAACTAGTGGTTTTGTTAACCATCAACACTTGATGCTCCTTTTTGATTTCTACCTCCGCAGCTTTCGGCATTGCGAAGAGCTCGGGAATAGTCTTGTTCATCCCTTGCATATTATAGTTCATCACGAAGCTCTTGTAGCTTGGTGGCAGTGATTGGAGAATTCTGTCAATGACGCAATCATCCGGAAGATTAACTCCCAATTGAATCAAGTGATTATTATACCCAGACATTTTGAGTATATGCTCACTGACAGAACTGTTCTCTTCCATCTTGCAGCTATAGAACTTATTGGAGACTTCATATCTCTCAATCCGGGCATTTGCTTGAAATATTAACTTCAACTCCTGAAACATCTCATATGCTCCATGACGTTCAAAATGTCGTTGAAGTCCCGATTCTAAGCCGTAAAGCATGGCACACTGAACTATCGAGTAGTCATCAGCTTTGCTCTGCCAGACGTTCATAACATCTGGTGTTGCTCCAGCAGCAGCCCTGGCACCCAGCGGTGCTTCCAGGATGTAATTCTTCTGTGCAGCAATGAGGATAATCCTCAAGTTACGGACCCAGTCCGTGTAATTGCTACCATCATCTTTCAACTTTTCTTTCTCAAGGAACGCATTAAAATTCAACGGAACAACAACACGAGCCATCTATCTACAATCAACATAAACAAGCAAGATACTATCAGGTACTAAGTTCATGATAAGTTTAAGTTCAATTAATCAGATTACTTAAGAACTCCCACTTAGATAGACATCCCTCTAATCTTCTAAGTGATTACGTGATCCAAATCAACTAAACCATAACCGATCATCACGTGAGATGGAGTAGTTTTCAATGGTGAACATCGTTATGTTGATCATATCTACTATATGATTCACGCTCAACCTTTCGGTCTCCGTGTTCCGAGGCCATATCTGCATATGCTAGGCTCGTCAAGTTTAACCTGAGTATTCTGCGTGTGCAAAACTGGCTTGCACCCGTTGTAGATGGACGTAGAGCTTATCACACCCGATCATCACGTGGTGTCTGGGCACGACGAACTTTGGCAACGGTGCATACTCAGGGAGAACACTTCTTGATAATTTAGTGAGAGATCATCTTATAATGCTACCGTCAATCAAAGCAAGATAAGATGCATATAAAGATAAACATCACATGCAATCAATATAAGTGATATGATATGGCCATCATCATCTTGTGCTTGTGATCTCCATCTCCGAAGCACCGTCGTGATCACCATCGTCACCGGCGCGACATCTTGATCTCTATCGTAGCATCGTTGTCGTCTCGCCAATCTTATGCTTCCACGACTATCACTACCGCTTAGCAATAAAGTAAAGCATTACATCGCGATTGTATTGCATACAATAAAGCGACAACCATATGGCTCCTGCCAGTTGCCGATAACTCGGTTACAAAACATGATCATCTCATACAATAAACTTTAGCATCATGCTTTGACCATATCACATCACAACATGCCCTGCAAAAACAAGTTAGACGTCCTCTACTTTGTTGTTGCAAGTTTTACGTGGCTGCTACGGGCTTAAGCAAGAACCAATCTCACCTACGCATCAAAACCACAACGATAGTTTGTCAAATAGACTCTGTTTTAACCTTCGCAAGGACCGAGCATAGCCATACTTGGTTCAACTAAAGTTGGAGAGACAGTCGCCCGCAAGCCATCTGTGTGCAAAGCACGTCGAGGGAACCGGTCTCGCGTAAGCGTACGCGTAAGGTTGGTCCGGGTCGTCTCGTCCAACAATGCCGCCAAACCAAAGTATGACATGCTGGTAGGCAGTATGACTTGTATCGCCCACAACTCACCTGTGTTCTACTCGTGCATATAACATCAACATAAATAACCTAGGCTCGGATGCCACTGTTGGGGAACGTAGTAATTTCAATAATTTTCCTACGCACACGCAAGATCATGTGATGCATAGCAACGAGAGGGGAGAGTGTTGTCTACGTACCCAACGCAGACCGACTGCGGAAGCGCTGACACGACGTAGAGGAAGTAGTCGTACGTCTTCACGATCCAACTGATCAAGCACCGAAACTACGACACCTCCGAGTTCGAGCACACGTTCAGCTCGATGACGATCCCTGGACTCCGATCCAGCAAAGTGTCGGGGAAGAGTTCCGTCAGCACGACGACGTGGTGACGATCTTGATGCACTACAACAGCAGGGCTTCGCCTAAACTCCGCTACAGTATTATTGAGGAATATGGTGGCTGGGGGCACCGCACACGGCTAAGGAATAGATCACGTGGATCAACTTGTGTGTTTCTGGGGTGCCTCTACCTCAGTATATAAAGGAGTAGAGGGGGGGAGGCTGGCCGGCCAAGCTTGGCGCGCCAGGAGAGTCCTACTCCCTCTGGGAGTAGGATTCCCCCCCCCCCAATCCTAGTTGGAATAGGATTCGCGGAGGGGGAAAAGAGGAGGAGGGGGCCGGCCACCTCTCCTAGTCCTAATAGGACTTGGGGAAGGGGGAGGCGCGCAGCCCATCTAGGGCAGCCCCTTCTCTTTTCCACTAAGGCCCACTATGGCCCATATAGCTCCCGGGGGGTTTCGGTAACCCTCCCGGTATTCCGGTAAAATCCCGATTTCACCCGGAACACTTCCGATATCCAAACATAGGCTTCCAATATATCAATCTTTATGTCTCGACCATTTCGAGACTCCTCGTTATGTCCGTGATCACATCCGGGACTCCGAACAACCTTCGGTACATCAAAATGCATAAACTCATAATATAACTGTCATCATAACCTTAAGCGTGCGGACCCTACGGGTTCGAGAACAATGTAGACATGACCGAGACATGTCTCCGGTAAATAACCAATAGCGGGACCTGGATGCCCATATTGGCTCCTACCTATTCTACGAAGATCTTTATCGGTCAGACCGCATAACAACATACGTTGTTCCCTTTGTCATCGGTATGTTACTTGCCCGAGATTTGATCGTCGGTATCCAATACCTAGTTCAATCTCGTTACCGGCAAGTCTCTTTACTCGTTCCGTAATACATCATCTCACAACTAACATATTAGTTGTAATGCTTGCAAGGCTTATGTGATGTGCATTACCGAGAGGGCCCAGAGATACCTCTCCGACAATCGGAGTGACAAAACCTAATCTTGAAATACACCAACCCAACATGTACCATTGGAGACACCTGTAGTACTCCTTTATAATCACCCAGTTACGTTGTGACGTTTGGTAGTACCCAAAGTGTTCCTCCGGTAAACGGGAGTTGCATAATCTCATAGTTATAGGAACATGTATAAGTCATGAAGATAGCAATAGCAACATACTAAACGATCGGGTGCTAAGCTAATGGAATGGGTCATGTCAATCAGATCATTCAACTAATGATGTGACCTCGTTAATCAAATAACAACTCATTGTTCATGGTCAGGAAACATAACCATCTTTGATTAACGAGCTAGTCAAGTAGAGGCATACTAGTGACACTTTGTTTGTCTATGTATTCACACATGTATTATGTTTCCTGTTAATACAATTCTAGCATGAATAATAAACATTTATCATGATTATAAGGAAATAAATAATAACTTTATTATTGCCTCTAGGGCATATTTCCTTCAAAGAGCTAGATGAACAGTAGCCCGTGGAGGGGTGGTTGAACAGGAGCCCGTGGAGAGGGCTGGTTGAACAATAGCCGGTGGAGTAGCGCGCGGTGGAGGTTGGATGAACAGGAGTCCGTGGATGAACAGTCACAGGTGGAGGCTGGAGGAGGTCGATGGTGGATGAACAGTAGCCCGTGGAGGGTGGAGGGGGTCGACGGTGGAGATGAACAGTATCTCGTGGAGTCCCGTTTTGCGGTACGCCACACCCCTCCCGATGAACAGGACCCCTGTTCCGACCGTAGCGCTCCAACACAAGTCTGTTTCCTCCGTTTTGTGGTACGCCACACCCCTCCCAATCAACAAGACACCGTTCTGACTGTAGGAGGTCCGTTTCCTCCGTTTTGCGGTACGCCAGACCCCTCCCGATGAACAGGATCCCGTTTCAAACGTGGCCGGTCGAATACAAGGCCGTTTCCTCCATTCCGCGGTACGCCAGGCCTCGTTTTCATCAGTTGTTCCGTCCAACCCGGTTGGATCCCATGCGTTCCGTTGCCTCCTGATGAACACGACGCATTCCATTGCCTCCCCATGAACACGACGACGACGCTGTTGTTCTTTTTTGCGGTCGCCGACGACGCCGTTTCTCCATTCCGACCCAGCCATTTACACGAGCCCTGGCCGTACGTATGCACGAGTAGGCGTTCGAGACCCCGCCCGTATGTACGTATGTGGCCGTATTTTCTTTGTTGCACACTGGCCGTTGTACGTACGTGTACATGCTACGTGCGCGCCTCTACTACTACACATGCACACCTCTACATCGATCAGTATGTACGTACACGTTCGCGACCAGAATGACAACGGTACGTACGCTTCGACCAGGTGGGTCCCAACTGTCAGGCACTTCCTTGCATGTGAAGATGTAGCTGGTGGGTCCCAGTAGTCAGGGGGTGAATCGTTTTTTGCCCGAACGCACTTCCTTGAGTGCGAAGATGCCGCTGGTAGGTCCCAGCAGTCAGGGGGGAAATGTTTTTTTTCACGAAATACGGTTGCCCGTCCGGTGGGTCCCTGCTGTCAGGTGGAGGAATCATTATTTTCCGCGTAATAAGGAGGCACTTCCTTGCTGCGGCCATGGACCCAGCCGTCAACCTCTCCACGTACAGTCCATGTCCAATGGAAGTCGTTCCTTGACCA